>NC_133486.1:13046254-13112153 GCF_025370935.1 Choristoneura fumiferana | reverse complement strand
AATGATTAATTTTATAAGTCAAGTGATATAAATAAGTAAGGGCACTTTATGTTTATAAGAATAATGAAACAATGAGTTTTGGTTTTCTTATTATTTTTGTAATAAATTATTAAATATAGGTACTTGATTGGAGTTGTTTTTTTTTCTAAAAGTTATCTCCTACACTAGCGAGAAAATCAAAAATCCTTAACCCTTTGGACACCGTGTCGACCGTAGGCGTCAGTCAATCCTTGCAATATCAAAGCAATCTAATGTGCTGGTGCTGTCAAGTATGGTGTACTTTGGTTCGTTGAAAAACGACATGGCAATTGGCATGTTTTATTTTTTGACTGCGGGATCATTGAATCTCATAATAATATAACTTTACTTTTAATAACTAACAATTAAAATTAAAATTTATACAAGTAAATAATTATACAGTTTTTTGTTAAACATTGCCTTTTATATAACGTAACTCGTGACCTGTGAATTTCAAAAAAGCATTCAAAGGGTTAAAATTTGACGATTATTACGATTATATTCGGTAAAACTTTTACCGAACCGAATATTCGATTCCGTTCAATCGCCCAAATACAGGTCTAAACTTGTTTACGCTAAGCGCGCGGATAGCCGCCAGACCCAGAAGGTCAAATGTATGGACTTATTATCGGGAGAGTGAAGAAGACCGCAGCAAAGTGAAATGTACAATTTGCGATAAAATGATTTCACGGGGAGGCAGTGGCCGAAAGGGTTCGTCCTCAGCTTTGAGCAACCACTTGAAATTGAAACACACTATGGAATATACTAACCTTGAAAGAGCTGTGTGTCGGGTAAGCTCAAATACTCCAAATGACGAGGCGAGGCAGCAGGAGCCTGTCGCAGCACAAGATGTCCAACCGTCAACCAGTGGTACCCAACCCTCAAATTCTAAAACTTTTACTACTACTCAATCCAAACTAGAAGATTCATTTGTATCTAAATGGAAAATAGACGACACAAGATCGGTTCCGATTACGAAATCAATAGCGGAAATGATTGCAGTAGACAACCAACCAATTTCCGTTGTTGAAGATAAAGGCTTTAATCGTCTTATGCAGTTAGTAAAACCTAAATACCAAATGCCGAGCCGAAAACACGTAGGTGAAACTGTCATTCCACAACTTTATGAACAATTGAAAAAGACTATTCAAGATGAGCTGTCTAAGACCAACACCGTATCGGTTACATCTGACATGTGGACAAACTTAAATAATTTGTTTTCCTTCTTGAGCTTCACTATCCATTGGTTAGATGACGAATTCACACTTCAGCACAGAGTGCTTCAAATGAAGTCATTTTCTGGCCAACACAATGCCGATAACATACGCACACAATTTGTGGAAATAGCAGACGTCTGGCAAATAATGTTAAAGATCCATATTATATTGACAGACAGTGGAAGTAACATCGTGAAAGCTGTTAGAGACAGCCCTTTTAACGGTCAGAAGTGTTTTCTACATATTTTACAACGCGTCATCCATCAAGCCTTACAAGTTCAACCGGAAGTTGACGAAGCCATCGCCCAAGGACGAAAAATAGTCTCACATTTTAATCACTCAGCTCAAGCACAAGAAAAATTCAGCAGAATTCAAGAAGAGCTAAATTTGCCTAAACACAAACTTGTTCAAGATGTTATTACAAGGTGGAACAGTAAATATTACATGTGCGCACGTCTTGAGGAACAAAAACGAGCTATCAGCTTGTACATTTCTGACAACAGTGGCTCCATTAATATACAAAACCTGTCAGAAAGACAGTGGACGTTACTGCAACATTGTTTGGTACTATTGCAGCCCTTTGAAGAGATTACCAAAAAGGTAAGCTCTACATACTCTTGCATTTCAGAGGTGATCCCACATACAAAAATCTTGCAAAAGTTTCTAATCAAAGAACATGCAGCGACGTGGATTCCTCGCGAATGGCACTAAAAGAAGGATTGGAAAGGCGTGTCAGCCAGTTTGAAGATGAAAAGAATTACACTATTGCTACACTGCTCGACCCAAGGTACAAGATGAATTTTTTCACTCCAGAAAAAGTTCCATGGGTGAGACGCCAATTCCTTGCTGAATACGTTAGAAGAAGCGCAGATATGGATAGCACGAGTAACAGTGAAAATGAAAGTGAACCGCCAGCTCCGTTACCGTACAGTGGTCTTCAATCACAGGAAGATACTCATAAAGCCCTCTGGACGTGCTATGAAGAATTAGCATCGACAAAGCAGCCTGAGATCGAAGAACCAAAAAGCCCGATAGCTATCGAATTAGACAGATACATTGCAGATAGCTTGCTGTCACGGGATATGTGCCCTTACAAGTGGTGGTCCAAAAATAAATTCCGATTTCCTCTTATGAGCAACATGGCTAAAATTTTTCTTTCAGCTCCAGGAAGCTCGGTTTACAGTGAACGTTTGTTTTCCGAAGCAGGCAACGTTTATGAGCAAAAACGGAACAAACTATTGCCAAATAAAGCTGAGCATCTTGTTTTTTTACACCACAACCTGCCACTTGTGAATTTTAAATACTAAATCACACCAGGCTTATTTTCTAATTGTGTAACAAAACATTTGTGTTTACGTTTCTTTTTATTGTAGTTTTCAAGATCGTTTAAGAACTATATTCTTTCTTTCTGTTTATAGATATATAAGTAAATGAAGATGTGAATTGTGATTTTTTAGGAATAATGTTCCTCTATTATTATATTACTTAAGTAATTAATGACATTTTGAATTAATCTTAAATAATTAAACACAATAAAGACTGATCGAAATAAATATCTTGTTTATTTTCCTTCAATTAAGGCCTGTATATATGTATTATTCTAAAGAGTTTACACAGCAGCCTAATCCCAAAACAGCTAGATAAGATACCTATATTTTGCATTAAGTTATTATCTTTTTACCAACCTATTTTAATTCAAAATAAAGCTTCAGTGACGACAAAAACAGAAAGCTATACTCTAAAATACTTACCTCATTACACTGTACACTCAAATCATGATAATACACGGGTCAATACCAGTAAAAACTTTGAGTATCACTTTGCCGAATATTAGGTGATTCAGCCGAATATTCGGCCGAATATGAATATTCGGTAAAGCTGCCGAATATGCCGAATACCGAATATAAAACGAATATTCGGCCCATCTCTAATCCGCACATGTTTCCCGTCTACCGGGCCAAGCAGTTTGGAAAATTGGCGTTAATCTGAAAGCCCGATGCTATTCCTTCCCATAGTGTAGACGTGAATTCCGGTAAACATTCTGCTTTCAGTTGAAGCCATACAATTCTGCAGAATTCATGCACAATATTTCTTATAGTAGTTTCTCCCATTTGAAAGGTCAAGTGCAACTCCACAAAAGTATGACCAGTCGTTAAATACCTGAAAAATAAAAAATAAAATACTTTGTATCTTGTTTCAGAAAAAAAAATACAAGCACGGTGGAAATCAGCAAGGGATTGTTACCAAAAACTGAAAGCTAGTAACAAAAAATTAAAATCAAGATCATGTGCCAAAAAAACAAAATCGTATGCCTATTACAATATGATGACTTTTTAGAATGTAACTCTAGAAATGAAAGCCAAGAATCTCTGGGTGAAGATGAAAATGCATCAAACATCAGCGTGTTATCTGATAGTTATATTCAAGGCACCGAAATAGCAACACCTGGAACATCCAGTCAAGACGCCGAAATACCAATACCTGGAACATCCAGTCAAGACGCCTAAATACCAATACCTGGTCCATCCAGTCAAGATGGCAATATCAGAACATCTGGCACATCAAAACGCCCACGCAAATCAAATTCTCCTACTCCTTTTGAAAAAGAGTTATTGAAATCAGTCCAAAGAAGAAATGAAGAAAACGACGAAGATATGGCTTTTTTTACCTCAATAATGCCTACAATAAAAAAATTTGACACCTATCAAAAATTAGTATTTAGAACTAAAATTATGGAATATTTGATTGAAATTGAAAAACAAAAGGTGCTTGAAATTGATAATTTAACTTTTACTACCGATTTATTTCCGAACACGTCGCAAACCTAGTGACGGAAGCAGCGGTATAACTGGCTGATCTGAATAACATTTTTATCTAAATTTCCATTCTCAATTTTGTTTGTTATTGATGATTATTATCAAACTAAATTATGCTGTGATTTTTGTGATTTTATGGTTAAATATTAGGATTAGTATTTTTTTTAGCTTTGTTTCTGATTTATGATAATTGTCTAAGTCAATCAGGCTGTGATTTTTGTGATTTTATAAAGATAATTTTTAGGTAGAGCGACATTAATGTTACTCGACTTGTTGATCTTGTTTGTTACCAAAGATGATTATTATCTAGCAAGCAGAGCAGGCCATAAAATTACAAAAAAAAAAATGAGCATATTTTAATATTTTCCAAATTTAAATCAATGCGGTTTGAAATTCTTTGCATCTAATCAAAATTTGGTTTATTTGGCATATACCTTATAGTGGAAAATTTTATGTGAAAAAAAATAAACCGTACTAATTAAAATGTTTTGTATTGTAGAAGGATGTAAAAGCTCAACAAAAAAAAATGAAAATGAATTCATAACGTATCACCGGTAAGTATGAGATTTATTTTTCAATACTGGAAATAAAAAAGTGATAGATAGTCAGAAAAAATAGTGCCGTATGTCTGTCTACTAAAATAATACACGCATTAGCTTTATTTTAAGTCTTTTCTGAAAAATAAAATTGTATGACTTGTAGGTTACTAGTGATGTAAAAATGGTTGTCGATATTTTTTTTAATCCTGTTGCAGATTTCCTAATGACGATAACGTCAGAAAAATATGGAGCTGCTGCATAAACCGAACTAACTGGACCCCTAAGAAGTATAATCGAATATGTTCGCGGCATTTCACCGAGGACTCTTTTTTGCCCAATTTAAATAAAAAATGGCGACGTTTAAAACCCCACGCCGTACCAACGTTATATTTACCTAATATAACATCTAGCCATGTTGTGGTATGTAGTATTTTTTTTTTCATGTATTTACTATGTTTTTTGGCATAGTGCAGCCAGCTTTTATAAAAAATACTTAAATAAAGAAATAATATTAGTGTTTATCAATGTAATAATGCAAAGATAAGCCCATCTAAGTAAATTATATTGTAATTTTTGAGAATTTATAAAGATAATATTTAAGTAAAGCATCATTAAGATTACTCGACTTGTTAATTGTGTTTGTTTTTGATGATTGTTAATAATGCTGTGATTAATAATAATGTTAAGATATTTTCAACTTCACTGAGTTTTGAAGGTCAATCAAAACGAGTTACTTTATATAGTCACTACCACATATTCCGACCAGTTTTCACTGTTCTCGAGTGCGACTATGTAAATATGCGGCTGATATGCGGCGGTATGACGTGAAAATTTTTAGGTTATGGTGCAATAACTTTGAAAATGGAGGCTTTTACCGAAGAAGATGATGAGCTGCTTATAGATTTAGTGTCTAAACATCCACTATTGTTTGATTTAAGTGTTGAAGAGTACAAAAATTCGAAAAAAAAGGACAGAGTTTGGGATGAAATTGGGAGGGTGTTAAATAAAAAAGGCGAGTATTTTTAGATGGTTTTTATTTAATAATAGTTTTGTTGCCAGGCTACTTGACCGATTTCTGAGTTAAAATAGAGTTTTAATTGTTCTCTGATATGTATGCCATCATTTGCTTGTCCCCTTGTACGGGTCAGAGGTATCATATTATCTGTAGGATTCTCGTTTTCATCGCGGACGTAATGTGGTCGGCTATTTTCTTCTAAATACGCATCTCTTAACAGATTGTGTAAACAACATGCAACTAGAATTAAATCAGTGCAAGTACTCGGTAGAACTGCTATAGGAGTATAAAATACTCGGAATACTTGACTCAGCAGTCCAAAGGCATTTTCCGCTACACGACGCGCACGACACAATCTGTAGTTAAAAATCTCCTTTTGGTGATCAAGTCCGGTTCTTCTTGAAAACGGTTTCATCATGTATGTGCTGAGAGGAAAAGCCTCATCTCCTATTATAAAATGTGGCAAACTGACATTCGATTGCGGGAGACGTTTTGCTTCCGGAATATTAAAGTCATTGTTAGCGATTTTTTTTCCTATTGTCGACTTTCTGAATATATTACTATCGCCTTCTTTGCCATATGACCCAACGTCTACAGCCACAAACTTATAGTTAGCGTCCACTAAAGCCAACATAACAATAGAAAAATAGTCCTTGTAGTTAAAATAAAGAGAACCACTATTAGGTGGAGCTCTGATGCGAACATGCTTTCCATCTATGCTAGATATGCAGTTTGGCATATTCCATTTTTCCCAAAAATCTTTTTCTATTCTTTTAAAATCATTTTTTGTAGGAGGTGGCATCGCTATTGGCATAAGCTTTTGTTTTAATACTTTCAAAACGTCTCTTATTACTCTTGATATATAAGATTTCGATATTCGGTATACAAATGACAGCGACGCAAAACTCTCTCCGGTCGCGATGAACCTAAAATTGAGACGTTATTTTAGTTTCATGTTATTTTTTATTATTTGCAGGTGATAACTGTAAAAAAAGGTGGAAAAACATAAAGGACACATATTTTCGCCAGAAACAAAAGAGCAAGTCTGGAACTGGGTCCGCAGCGCCAAATCGTAGATCTAAGTTTGGAACCTATGATCGCCTGCTTACGTTTCTACAGTTAGGGTACGTTCAGATGACGGGCGTTGAACGCGCGTTTTGATAACGTGCGTTTACAACTACATAACAACTATTCAGGGCCGTACACATGCTAACGCGCGTTTTATTAATACGCGCGTTGAACGCTGCACTAGCGCCGACTGTTGTCAGCGCGCGTCAACGCGCGCTTTGAGATCATTGGTTTTCCATATTTCCGTTCAGTTGAGCGCGCGCTTTCGACGCGGATGGACGTATTTTAGGGTTCATCGGGTCGTCAAGAAGTCGTCCGAAATGGAAACCGAAGCTTTTAACACAGAATTATTTATAGACGAAATAGAGAAACGTCCTGCGATATGGGACATGACAAGTAGCAATTATTCTGATAGGAATTTAAAGAGACGGGCTTGGGAAGAACTCGTCCTCATATTCTGTGAAGGAGATGACAGTGAAGAAAAGAAGAAATTATTATGTGAGTACATATATTTATTTACATTTACAATCAGTTTGTATTACAAATTAAATGTTGTGATCCAGCCAATCAAGTTTTCCTTCGTTAATGAAATATTTAGTTAAATTTTCTCGAACATTATCCGCCTGTCGCACAGCACGCCCAGTATAATGTGAGGCTAGATTTTCCAGTTGTGGAGTATACAGTGTATCGTCAAAATTGTAGCCATCCCTCATTCTAACATAGTTATGAAGTGTACATATAGCTTTTACAATCTTTTCTGCAAAACACATGTTAACATCTAATGGCCTATGTAAAATACGCCATTTATTGCACATTATGCCAAAAGTACATTCAACATAGCGGCGTGCTAATGTCAAACGATTATTAAATATTTTTTTAGCATAGGTTAGTGACCTTCCGCCGTAGGGCCGCATTAAATTCTCCATCATACCAAAAGCTTCATCAGCCACTATCACATATGGCAACACTGTCGGTCTATTTTTTATTAACAATGTCTTTGGATCAGGCAGGTCTAATGACCTTTCAGTCAGCTTTTTGTACAATGAAGAATTCTTGAATATACCCGAGTCACTATTTTTACCGTACGCACCAATGTCAACCCATACAAAACAATAGTTTGCATCCGCTAGCGCCATTAAAACTAGCGAAAAAAAATGTTTATAGTTATAATACATGGAACCCGTGTGTTCAGGCTGTATTAACCGTATATGTTTTCCGTCCAAGGCTCCCAAACAATTGGGAAACTTTGAGTGCTTTTCAAATATCTCCGATATTTCATACCATTTTTCTTTCGTTGGTTCACTCATAACAATGGGTTTCAATTTTCTCCAAATAGTTTCACATACATGTGGTATAATAGTAGCCACAGTAGATTTGCCAATTCTATAATCGTAGCTTAATGTCCCAAGTGAACATCCCGTGGCCAAATATCTGAAAAAAAAAACACAAACTATTACTAAAATCTGTCTTTTTTCAGCGTCATCTCTGCAAAAGAAATGGAAGAGTTTACGAGATAATTATATGAGAGAGGTCAAGAAAATGAAGACTGTTAAATCTGGATCAGGAGCTTCCAAAACCTCATCATATATTCATTTTAATAGACTACAATTTCTACAGCCATCTATAGCCGACAAACATACAGAAAATAGTTTCAATACAGAAAATGAATCAGCTTCGTCAGAAGTTGCTGAAGTAGAAGGAAGTTCTGCCTTTAAGAGTCCTAAATCTACTCCAAGAAAAAAACAAAAAATAAGTCCTGCTGACGAAAGGTTTGCGAGCATATTAGAGCAGAGTTTAGTACAGAAAAATGTTTCGCACCCAAAAGAAGATGACGATGAAGATAAGCTGTTTTGTTTGTCACTCGTTAAAGAGATTAAAAAAATCCCGGAATATAAACGGCTTCACACAAAAATTGGCATTTATAATTTAATCTTGCAAAACCAAAATGTCTTTCAAGGAATGCAACATCAGACATTTGAAAATCAAAATTATCGTAACCCTGTACCACCACGAAGAAATTATTTGTCACAAGAGCAGCGTAATCAAGACTTTCAATATCATGATTTTAGATCACAGCAATCTGGTGTGCCAAATAACTTAGCGCATTACGGTTATACTACAGCAATGGGATCTCAATCGCCAGTAACACACACTCCTTCGCCAGCACCAACCAATACCAGCAACGAATCGGAGTTAGATTTATTCTGCGAGTAACAACTTATTGTATTTTCTTTAAAAAATCTTTCCTAAACAATTTTGATTTGATTTAATTTATAGATATGTTCATTAATATCAAGTTCCTATATAAAGATATGTTGATTAATAAAAAAATACGTATATAGATATGTTGACTAATAAAAAATACGTATATAAATATGTTGATTAATAAAAAATACGTATATATGTATGTCTATTAATAAAAAACTTACCTCAATGTAATTATGAGTTTTTCTTCTGGTGAAATGGTATATCGCACAGTGTTTTCATCTGCTACGAGTTCCTCGTTTATGAGAGCCAGTAAGTCATCAAATGACTTGATGGACATTCTGAAGTAGTTAAAAAATTTGGGTCCGTATTGCCTTAATTTAGGATACAAGATGATGTAGTGGCTTTCAGTCAGCCTGGTTGTCAAAATTGGATGAACCCAATATCTCCGTCTTCTGTTGCCTCGTTTCAACCGTCGGTATAATATCACAGTTAAAACAGTTTCAACGTCCATCTTCGACAAATGAACTCTGCTGACTGAACCATGGCGGTCGCGGCAACGCGCGTTGAACGCCTGGCAAGCGCGTATCATGTGAACACTGAACAAAAGTTTAGCGCGCCTTCAACGCGCGTTCAACGCCCGTCATCTGAACGTACCCTTAGTGCCAAATGAACGTTCAACAGAATCTAATATTGAAGATACGGATTCCACACAAGAGAGTCTAACTTCTGACCAAGGTTTTGGTTCTGTATCATCACCAGGAGACTCTAGAAATATAGTTGAACATGAAACTTCGGGAACATTTTCGGCCCCAAACCCAGAAGAAACTAGAAATATAGTTGAACATGAAACTTCGGGAACATTTTCGGCCCCAAACCCAGTATTTCCAAGATCCAATAGAAAACGGACGCGCCAAAATAAAGATGAGATCATATCTTTTCTGCAGAAAAGAGAAGAAACGCGCCAAAAAACTTTACAAACTATAGCTAATAGAAATGTTGAGGACCCAGAACTAGCCATGTTTTCAGACTACATTAAAAATTACCGTCCAGTTTGAAAATAAAAGCAAAAAAAGAAATTTTTGACGTTCTCGTGAAGTATGAATCGTTGAACGTTGAAGCATCTACACCTGCTATTCAACTTAATTCGCCCGAACTATCAGCCGATGCCGTTCCGCATACAAATCAAAATACGCTGTCCACATATAACTTCAGAGCGTACTCGCCTATATCACAAGCATCACAAATGAAATTTGAACCTGAAGCTACGGACTTAAGCTTAATACGTATTATGGATCTTACAGAAGATGACAGAAGAACATACGATTAGCTTCTATAGATTTTAAGTTTAAATTTTCTTAATAAAGAATAAACAACTTACCTCAGTGTTAAAAATAGTTTCTCTTCAGGACCTATACAATTTCTTGTAGTTTTTGGTGTCAATTCTTCATAAACTAGAGACAAAATGAAATTAAATTGTCTTTTGTTAAAACGACAATATTCTCGAAATTTATCATCATTATAATTTAAATGTTCTTGTATTAAGATTTTATAAAGACCCTGATCGCTGCGGGTTTCATAAATCGGGTCAGTTCGATCTCTAGTTCTCAGTAAATACAAAAGCAACAGATCATCATCTTCTTCCTCTTTTTCAAATATTTTTTGCAAATCTTTCACAATAGCTTGATTCATAATCGTTTCACCGTATGTACGCAGTAAACGCAAGAAAATTCGACTGTTAGGTCACTGGTCGCAAATTGACTGGAGGCCGCAGTGCTACTGTCGCCGCCTTCGGAATTCAACAGAGCGTCAGAGACGCTGCGACGGAGCCGCAGCGTTTACTAACGCACTGACGCGGCGTCAGTGTCGCTTTGGTCGGAACTTTACCTTTACATTCACATGACATGCTTAGAATTTTATTTTTTATAATTATTACTAATCATATTACCTTTGACGATTTCAATACAAATTCTTATAACTGACATTTATGTAAATTATAATGTAATGATGTATTGATTTAATAAATAAACTATTAACTATTAATCACAGAAATAGAGGCCATTCTGAACTCACGCCCGCTGACCCCTCTCTCCCAAGACCTCTCAGACTTCTCGTATCTAACTCCGGGCCATTTCATAATCGGGACGTCTATGACGTCAGTGCCTCAACCAGACCTGACCGCGGTGCCTGCATCCAGGCTACGGTTTTGGAGGAGTTGCGAGCAAGTACGGCAACACTTTTGGAACGCTTGGTCAAAGCAATATCTATGTACCAGAGAACCAAGTGGCAAAAGGAATTTCCCAATTTAAAAATAGGTATGGTGGTGTTACCAAAGGCGATTAACACTCCCCCTTTGTCATGGCCTTTGGGGAGAATTACTAAGGTTTTCTATGGTAATGACAACAAGGTTAGAGTAGTAGAGGTCCAAACCTCGGGCAAAAAACTGCATTCTCGTGCAGTTTCAAAGATTGTCGTTTTACCCACTGAAGACTGATAGATTAGGTATAAGTTTCTCTTTTGAATAGATTCGTTTCTGTTAAATAGATTTTTGTTCCCAATAATGTAGAGCTTTAAATGAAAGTCGTTAAATTTTAAAATTTCCATTTAATGCTAAGTCATTATGTATAACAAGTAATAAGGTTTAATACTTTAGGGTAACCAATTCACTGTTACTTCTTTGCGGTTTCTTTGGCCGCCCCAATTTATGTATAAAACATAATTAGTTTTGTTGCCTGGCAACATCTTCCTCTTCTGTCAAGAACATTGTAAGCATATGAACCCGTGTTTGATTTAATATAGTAAAAAACGTATAAAGTGCCTTTTATTTATATAGAAGTGTCACAAACACGTAAAAGTTATTGGAATTCTTACTAGCTGAAGTTTTCAAACTGAATGAGTATTTTGTTAGAGATTTTGAATGGTTTTTTTTTTAGATAGGGTAAATATCGTAATATAAGGTACACCAGCATACAAGGCAGGTAGGAAACCCATGTCCTCTGATCATGATTCGGTCGAGCATCAATTGTGAAGAGACTTGGGCACAAGGTATGATTATTGAAGTAAGGAAGTGTTAAAAGAACTACCTGAATGTATGATGATAAATAAATGGTTATTATGTATGTGCGCGCACGAAAAATGAATAAAATAATCCTTGTATCCTGAACAAATAAATAATGATAATAAGTAAAGGTCGGCCGACCACCAAATGTAAACGTGCTGTGTACCTTGCAAGCAATGGCACAAGTTGCATTGCGCTAAGTGTTGCCAAAGTTGCACACTGCAATATGATAGACAAGTAAAAAGTACCTATAATGGTTATGAAGAGAATTATGACGTAAGAAAAGATCTTGAAAATGTAAGTTCCTACCTAAAAAGTTAAAATAAGCAGAAAAGTTACATGCCACTGTAAGAAATTGTTTTTTTTTTTTATAATTATTTATATTATTAAAAGGCGAAATATATGTAATTAGAGAGCCCAGTACTAACAGAACCAACAGTATGTAACATAGGCAATGAGAATAAGATCAATAGGATCATGAATATTCAATTGAGACTGATAAGTTGTCAAAATCAGATTACAGCAAACAAGCCCGTTAATTTTTTTATAATGTTTTTTTTTATTATATTTATGTACATTTTATACCTTAGTTTAATCTCGTCAACAAAGCGTGCAAAAATTAGAATTAAGCAGGTACTTAATCGTATTTTTGGTGACAAATTTAATACTTATAACTTCATCAAATAATTTTTTTCGTGTATTTTCTAAAAAAATATGTATATTTTAATTTTTCTTTTTTTCTTTTTTTTCAACGGGGGAGGTGTAGTGTGAGCTGCGCTACACTCACACTCCCATTATGTATAGTATATAATAGTCCTAAGCATATACAATAAAGGCAGTATTTACACAGCACCCGTGAGTCTCACTCGTCTCCTCGATCGCCTCCTTACGCCCTAAGATTTCATTTGGTAGTGTACGTTCAATATTAACGGATGTTTTGGGTTTTAGAAAAGTGTCAGCAAGATGGGTTCCGCGAATTTTAACTCAGGCAAACAGAGTTACGTGTGGGGGTTTCAGAGCGTAATCTTGAAATAATCAAGCCTGACCCGGAAACTTTTTACCGCCGTTTCGTAACTATGGATGAAACATGGGTTTACCACTTTGATCCTGAAACGAAGAAGCAAAGCATGTCCTGGAAATTTCCATTTTCCCCTCCAATAAAGAAATTCCGAGTATTTCCAACGGCGGGTAAAGTAATGGCCTCGGTTTTCTGGGATACAGAAGGAATCCTGTTTATTGATTATCTACAAAAAGGACAAACCATTACTGGTGCCTATTACACCGAATTGATCCCAAAAGTCCGGCAAGCAATTAAAGAAAAACGTCGAGGAAAATTGCGTGCTGGGGTGCGTTTCCATCATGATAACGCTCCAGCTCATCGGTCACAGATGGCCCTCACTGCAATCCGCCAAGCTGGTTTTGAGCGATCGGTTGTTCGAGTATCGACCTTAGAGCAACATAGTTAGGCAGACAACATGAAGTCAATAGCTCTTGTCGATGTTCAAGGATTTAAAACTGTTGATAAGAAATTTATTGTGAAAGAGATTTCTATAGTTTATAATGATCAACTACAGCATCTTCTGATTTTACCACCTTTTAAAATACATAATCTTTCACCTTTTGAGCGTAAACAAGTAAGGTGGATAGAGAAAAATCGAAAAATTTGCTGGAACTAAGGTTTGTACCATATGCCAATTACTTGATGTATGTCCAAGATTTTTTAGCCAACAAAATAGTTTATTATAAAGGTGCAGAAAAAGCCAATTGGGTGAAAAGTATTTTAGGCCATAATGATGTTGTTAACTTAGAAATAAAATAATTTAAGTTTATATGAAGAATTTGGAACGGCCAGTGATGTGTTTAATTGTATATACCATCCAAGTATTTGCGCACTTAAAAATGTGACTTGTTTAAGAAAATGGTGTTTAAATAAAGGTATTTTATAACATTAATTCCCTTCTTTTTAACAAATAATCAAACTAGAAACAGCACAATGAAAAAAGAAACCTTAAGGTGTCCTGACGTTGATCAATGAAATGATGAACTTTTAGCAAATGTCCTCTATTTTACTGTACCTAATCGTGAAGAATCTCGATCGGGGACCTGGAAAATGGATGCAGATAGATTTCGGATGAGAGTTCTAGCTTTTCAACAAAAATTCGGTCTCATTAATAAATTTAACCGTTATAAAGGGCATTTAAGGATCGATTGACGGAAATACGAGTACCTATGAACTGTCCAATTAATTTTTAAATTGGAGAGATAATCTATAGTAGGTGGTTTATTAAATTATAAAGCTAATCATTGATAGATTAGAAGCAGAGCCCATTCAGAGCCCTCAATTCTAATTGGAGACTGCTATTAATGTCAAAATACAGGTTGAGAAATTGGGGAGTGATATAGCTGCCCAACCAGTTTGCGTGTCAGGTCCTCTGTAAATAAATGTGGCAGCTAGCGAGGTGATCTAGTTGTCCCAACCAACTTTGCACCTTGGTTCATCGGCAATCCCAACAGGTTGATATTATTGGGGCAGCTGGTCGAACGAAAACCCGTAACAAAAAAAGGGGTCAAATGATATTAAAACCTGAAATTGTGGTGGAATACAATAATTTCACGAGTGGTGTTGATAGACATGACCAAATGCTATCGTATTAAACTTGTGAAGTTGTGAGCACAAGACGGTGCGGTGGTATAAAAAGGTAGGCATACATATTTTGCAAATGATGGTTTTAAATGCCTACTTTTTGTTCAATATAAAAATATCATCATCCCAGCCTATATGCGTCCCACTGCTGGGCACAGCCCTCCTCTCAGAACAAGAGGGATATAATATATATACGTAATGGGCCCTGGGCTATGATATAAAAATATAAAAATAGCTTATCACAAATTTAGGCGGTCAGTAATTTCTGCTAATACTAACTACCACATCCAACAGTTAGCGTCAGCCATACTATATATTCACCTCCCTAATCATTTGCCTAAAGACCTCAACGGCATTACCAAACGATGACGGTGCAAACACTGTTGGGATTCCACACATAAACGTAAAAATATTTTATGTTACTGTCCGGATTGTCCAAATACACCAAGCCTCTGTATGGAATGTTTTCTTAGATAACATACATACTAAATTATAATACGGTCTTTGACAACTCCTGAATTTGCCATTTCATGTAGTCGTAGTATATATAGTAGTAGTACTGTAGCGTAAGCTGATATTCGGCATATTTTTGTATAACTTGTCTTACTGTATGGATGTGGTCTAACACTGAAAAGTCTTTGCGAAAACCGGCCTGTTCTATCGGCTGTTGTTCGTCCAATTTTCTCTCTATTCGTTTTAGTATAATTTTTGCAAAAATCTTGTATATATTGGACATTAGACTGATGGGTCGGTAGTTCCTGATATCGCAATAGTTTCCTTTCTTGAACAGAAGGATTATGTTGGATTGGGTCCATTGTTTTGGGATGGTTTCTGTGGTGATAACTGTGTTGAAAATATCTGCAAGTATAGGTACAATTGCTGGTTTTGTTTGTTTCAGTATTTCGTTGCTTATGCCGTCTGGTCCAGGAGCTTTATCTTTTCTTTGGGTATCAATGGCTTTCTCGACTTCTTCTTGCATGATGTGAGGTACCGTTGTGTTCTCTGATATATCTATTTCTTTTTCGATTGTGTTATTTCCATATAATTCGGTGTAGAATGCTGTGGCAATCTTGAGTATTTCTTGCCTACCACTTTTCTTAGTCCCACGCCGGTTTTCCATCTTTACAATCCACTCTTTTTTGTTTGTCAGTTCTTTGTATGCCTTCTTTATTCCTCCTGTCTGTTTAATATGTCTTTCTATGGTTTCCATTCTGTGTTGCCTCCTATCTTTCCTTATGTTTTCTCTAATTTCTTTGCTGATATTTGCTATTTGTGTTCGGTTATTTTTTGAAGTTTTCGAGTTTATTAAAGTTGCTCTTTGTTCGAGGAGGGATCTAGTTTTAGTTGTCATCCATTTATTTGAGTCTTCTTTATTATTGCTACATTGTTTAGTAGCGCTTATGATTGCTCTTTCCAGCCAGTTGTATTTCTCTTGTATGTCGGCATCTTTTGTTTCTCTGTTGTATTCTTTGAGTATCGAGTTTAGTGAGTAAGATATTTGGTCTACTAGGTGGTTAATAGGTTTTTTATTCTCTGGATTTACTATTGGTCTCGGATTCTTGGGTTGAGATGACCTTAATTCGGCGCGTACCATACGGTGGTTGGTGTTGAAGTTTAAGTTGCTGATGACATTCATGTCTAAAAAACATTTGGAATTGTTGGTCATTATAAAATCAATTTGGTTTTTTGATTTGCCATCGGGTGATATCCATGTCCACATTCTGTCTTTTTTTTTCTTAAACATTGAATTAAGTATGCTCAGGTTATTTTCCATTGCAAAGTCTATCAGCATTTTTCCATTTCTGCTTCTAGCTTTTGTACTATATGTATAGGGTCCTATAGTTGCATCTTCGTCCCATTGGCGTTCCCCGATTTGGCCGTTTAAGTCTCCCATAACTATTAAGTTTTTGTGAGCATATGTTTGAATAGTTTTGTTCAGATCCTGGTAAAACTTTTTGATAATATCTGTCTCTGCTTGCTCTGTGGGCGAGTAAATCTGGATTATGGTCCATGGGTCCTTGTACTCCGGTAGTTTTAGGTTCAATAGTGCAATGCGCTCTGATATGCCGCAAAAACCATCTACGTATTTTGCTAGGCACTTTTTGACCAAAAAACCTACTCCATGCTTGCCCGGGGTCTCTCCTATGTAGTAGAGTATGTGGTTTGGGTGCTCAGAGATGTTTTCTCCCAATCTTCTCACCTCGCTCAGACCAAGGATATCCCAGTTGATATTTTGTAATGCATGTGTCAATTCGGATAGGTTCTCTTCTGATCGCAGAGTTAGCACATTTAGCGTGGCAATATATACTCTTGTCTGTTTTTGTTTGCTGATTGGTGGCTCGATGGTAGCTTTTTGTTTTGGTTCTATGTTGTTTTTATCATGCTGTTGACGTTCAATTGTTGCAGAGTGCTGTTCTCTTGTGTTTTTTAATGTGTCTAGTTTGTTTTCTTTGTATTTGTTCGATGGAGGGTTTTGGTCTTCTTCCCCCACGGTGACCAACCGGCTTGGGGTGCAAATATGTTTTCTATTTGTTATTGCTGTTGTGTCTGTTCTGATTTGGTTCCGGTTGGTATTGGTTAGTTTTTTGATAGCTCCCTCGACGTCCCTTGCTTGGAAGAGTTGATGTCCTTGCCAGTTAGCTGTTTTTTAGGTTGGTTTTTAGCTAAGGGTGAGTCAGTTTTTTCTCTTTTCCTCTTCTCACGGTTGCTATCTTTTGGTTCCTTAACCACCAACTTATCGTAGATGAAGTATGCGATGTTGCCTTTTGCTCTTTCCTCCATTAGTTTAGGTTGCATGTTCTTGCGTATTTCCAATACCTCCTTAGGGCAATCCTCTCTGACGTAGACGCCTTGCGGTAAATTGAATTTGTTTCTTTGCACCAGGTGCTTTTTCCATGAGGACGTAAATGTCACTACTACTGGTCGGTTTTTGGCTTCATGTTGCCCGATTCGGCTTACATTCGCTATTTCTTGGCTGTCCAGGTGTACTCCCGTTTCTATAATTATATCTTTTATGTGGTCAACCAATACGCATTCACTTTTCCCCTTTTCTTCTATACCAAAAAACACCAAGTTATTTCTACGTTTATCCTTTTCCATATAGTTGATTTTCTGCTCTAGGTCCGCTACACGTATTTTCAAAGCATTATTTTCCTCTACAAGTGATTTCAGCTTTTCATCTATTGCTTGCGTTACGTTCTTGGTCACTTCGAAAGTTATAATGGACGTTTGCTGGTTTAATTTCATTTCTAGTTTCGAAAGCAACATTTCCATGCTTTTATCCATGTTTGTTTTGTTTGTCCTACGGGTTTCTGATGTTACGCAGATTTGGTAGATTATGGGAGTTTTTAACTGGCAATACTAGCTGTCACTTTTAGGTTGGTATTTCTGACACTTTTTTCACTCGTTAAGTCTAGTTGTCTTTGGTATCTATTTCTAAAGTTTTTAGGTTAGGTTAGCGATTTGAGATTGTATGATTATATTATTTAATCCCGTATGTTTCTCGCCGTGATTTCTTCTAAAACACACACTTCACTGTTACGCGTGGATTTTTAACGTGGTTGGACGTGATGTACTATCTATTTTCCAAATATTTGTGACTAATTACGGCGGAGCTCAATAACGTTCGTTTGTACAGATACAGAACCGGAACCCGCGAATATCAGCTTACATATTATATTGCCTTTATCGACTACAGTAAAGCGTTCGATTCACTAATTCATACAAAAATTTGGGAAGCGCTAAAAGAAATGGGAATAGAACACAAGTACATAAGACTTATAAAAAATGTCTACATAAACAGCACAGCATGCATCCAACTAGAAAAGAAAGGCAACATGTTTCAAATACAAAAAGGAGTAAGGCAAGGGGATCCTCTCTCGCCCGCACTGTTCCTAGCTGTATTAGAGAGGATCTTCAGGAATCTCGAATGGGAAGACCTAGGCATAACTATAGATGGGCGCAAATTAACCCACTTACGATTTGCGGACGATATTGTGCTATTCGCAAAAACGTCAGAAGATTTAAACAAGATGATCAACGATCTAGCATCTGAGAGCGCGAAGACCGGGCTGAAGCTAAATCCAGAAAAAACAAAAATTATGACCAACGGTAATAAAGATCCAGTATCAGTAGAGAAGACTCAGATCACCTATGCGGAAGAATACATATATCTCGGCCAACTGATGTCTCCAAAAGATAATATAAACAAAGAAGTTGAAAGAAGAATTGCAAACAGCTGGAAAAAGTATTGGGGTTTAAAGGAAATAATGAAAGACAAAAATCTACACATAACAACTAAAACCAAACTATTTAATGCATGCGTCCTGCCGATATTGGCATATGGTAGCGAAACATGGGCTCTAACAAAGAACATAACAAGTAAACTTTCGGTATGCCAACGCGCGATGGAAAGAAGCATGATAGGAATAAAAAAAACAGACAAAGTAAGAAACAGCCACATCAGACACAAGACTAAAGTCCAAGATATATCGCGGAAAATAAGAAGGCAAAAATGGAAATGGGCAGGTCACATACTGAGAGGGAAAGAAAAATGGAGCAAAATAGTTACACAATGGTACCCGAGAAATGGGAAAAGAAAAAGGGGAAGACCACAAGGAAGGTGGGATGACGATATCAGACAGGTTGCAGGAATATCATGGAATAGAGTGGCTATAGAAAGACGAGAATGGAGAAGATTGGAGGAGGCCTTTGCCACCTGGCAAACGGACATGCAAAAAATAAGCAAACGAGATATCTACGAATAAAAGAGAAGGAAGGAAGTGATGAAATACATTTATACATTCTTGCAATGTTACATGCTGTCCGATTAAAGGCTTATAATAATAAAATAACTGTAGCGTAGTATTCTAGGATACGGAATCGACACTAGTAGCCACCTAGTAGCACAAAAAAGGTTCCACCCTGGTACGTGATTCAGTTTCCTATACCGTATATTATTATGAAAATATATATCAGTGGCGTAGCGTCAGATATTTCCGTGGTAAAGCCGAAGCAAAGATCGCATATACAGAGTAGATGCTTTATCACTTCTGAAATCGTTATTTTATTATTAGGGCTGTTGAAAGCGAAACGTCTTCCTCCTCCGAGGAGATCGATGCCGGGGAACAGGGTAGCGAGGCGACGATCAACGAGGAGTGGACTCTGCATCGTCCAGTAACTGCTCGCCATGCTCCAATTTTTAACGGCGAACAGGAATGCCGCGTTCCGGAAGATGCCTCAACGCCCGATTTTTTTTAAACTCTTATTTACAATCGAAATTTTTGATTAAATTGTGAAAGCACTAACGAGTTCGTAACTAAAAACTTACACATGCTACAAGGACAAGTTAGTAACGCGATTTTAAAGTGGAAACCAGTGGATGTCCCAGAATTTTATTCCAAATGGGCACAGTAAAAGTTAACAGATATTCGGATTATTGGAGCAAATATTATCTATTAAGCTTACTTGCCAAAAAAAGTATGTTTCGCAAAAGATTTTTGTTAATTTTTCGATGTCTGAAATTCGAAAAGTATAACTTGTGACTCCATGCAAATTTCAATGAAAAGTTTTTTAATTTATGCACTCATGGCGAGAACCTGAATCGATGAATCAATGATATTATCTCGAAGTCGTAGTGAAATGAAATGACTGAAAATGAAATTAAATGAAAAATAGAAAAAGAAAGGGTAAGTTACAACGTAAACTATTTTATGTGCCCGAAATGGTCCCGCCTCAGCATAAAATGCAGACTTCTCGGATGGAGTCAGCGCTGGTCTTCCGGCGAAACCATAGTACGAGTATATCTAAATGTTTATATTATAAGTTTTTTGTACTGATTTATGGTGTGCAATAAAGAATATTGGTATTTGTATGGTAGTGGCTTTAGACAATATTTAACTAAAAGGCAAACGTCACAAATATGGCATTAAATTATACATGTTAGCCGATCCGTGTGGCCTAGCACTCCAATTACACATGTATTAAGGCAAAAGGGACGACGAAGTAGGGGGGCAAGACCTCACGGATAGAGTAGTGAGCAAACTTTATAATAAATATTTTTATACTGGACGCCATTTATACATGGACAATATCTACAGCGTAGAATTGTCAATTTTTTTTATATGTAATGGCACAAATGTTACGGGCACTCTTAGGGTAGCAGAAAAGGACACTTTTTTTTTATTCGACTGGATGGCAAACGACCAAGTGGGTCTCCTGATGGTAAGAGATCACCACCGCCCATAAACATCTGCAACACCAGGGGTATTGCAGATGCGTTCTCAACCTAGAGGCCTAAGATGGGATAGCTCAAGTGCCAGTAATTTCAGCGGCTGTCTTACTCTCCACGCCGAAACACAGTGCAAGCACTGCTGCTTCACGGCAGGATTAGCGAGCAAGATGGTGGACTGCAGTTGAATGCACCAATAATCTTAGAAAAGGTGGTAGGTAATTGTGTACCGCTTGAAAAAAATATTATTTTGAGCTGCGCGACGAATATTAAAGATCATGTCGAACAAATAAACAAAACTTCAATGTATCGTCAAAATGACTCCTTGGAGTCAGAAAGCGTACAGCGCACTAAAGCTAGCTTAGAAGAAGAATGGGTTAATCCACAAAGTAGCATTTTAATAAATATGACCAAACAAGTAGTCGGATACAACATCCGGCTTTGTTGCCAACGGAGTTGGTAGTGAAATGAAATGTGAAATATGCATTAAAGCTTTACTAGCTTATCAAAAATAAAGGAGGATTATGTTATCCGTCACAGCATGTTATTAAAATATGTTTGACCTGTGAAAGCCTCATATGGCATTCCATAGCGCTCTCTGATAATAACTCATTGTCTCCTAAAATTTGGCCCCATGCATTTAGCTACAAAAACTAAAATAATTAGAAGGCAACAATATTCTAAAAGAATTTGCGTCACACCCAGGAGATTATTTATGTTAGATCTCTTTTACTAATCAATGCCATCATACATAAATACATAAAAATGAAACATTGTCTAACCTGCATGTGTCTGCGAAGACACCTCAAGGTAGGGCTTTGATTTCAGACAGACATTATAAACTCCAAAATTGTTATTAGTACAACCACAATAATTTAATTGTTAAAGAAAAAGGATACAAAGACCCCTTCTGGACCTATATACTCAATTAATTAAAGAAATGCTAGTAACAAATTTTACATTGTAAATTATGCATAGTTCTACTCAATTTAATATGCTTGATTTTGTTGGTCAGTTTATTACGGATTGTGGCAGTCAGTCAAAAATAAAATGCGAGAAATGCGATGTATACCTCTGTCTATCTCGTGACAAAAATTGTTTCAAAGCTTTTCACAAGCCTTAATTAGGTTAAAGTACTATGGTAATGTTTGTGTTGATTTTTATAAGTTTTATACCAAAAGAAGACTAATAACAAAGAGTAAAAGATAAGTAAGGAAGAAATATTTTAGTTTTCTAATAAGACTGTTGATTGTTTTGTCTAAGACATTATACCAAATGTTTAAAAACTTATTATTAATATCGTTAAGAAATGACTGATGATTATAAAGACTGCTTAATTAATTTAATTTTCTTTTAATACATATCTCCAAACTAGACAAAACTCACATCTCGAGCTATCTCCCAAGCCCCACGCTCGTGAGGGTAAGTTTTCAGGAAACCAGAGACTTCAGGTTTTTTTATTTATTTTTAACATGATACTTAGGCACCCATAAAAAAGTCATGTGAGTTTTAAAGAAGTCTGAGTAAGTTATTTTCTTCGGTTGTAAAGGGCTACACAGAGAAAAACAGTTCGAAGATGGATACAAAGGTATCAAGCGACGGGTGATGTGAAATGTGATCGCCAAGGTCCTCGCCCAGTGGCTTCCACCGATGAATCAGAACGACACCGTAATATAGTGCAGGTTCACTCACTGGCACCCTTCAAATCTACACGCTCTAGTGATGAAACGTTTGGGGTCTGTCTTAGCACAGTTCGACGACATCTTCATGCGACATCCCTAATTATAAACCTGCCAGAAAAATTAAGCTCACTGACGATCACAGCACCAACAGAGTAAACTTTGCCACTCGTTACTTAAATTTCGACTGGGAAAACGAAAGTTATATTTACTGACGAAGTGCTTTAAGTCAGATAAAGATGGCCGAAAAATGTTGTGGAGAAGAAGTGGGGGGGGGAGAGGTATAACCCCAACAACGTATTAGATTTCAGAACAAGCGGGCGATTAACACTAGGTAAATAACCACAAGTAATAATAAAATCTTTTTACTATTTTTGTGTAAATAACACACTTATTTAAATTACGTTCAAGGCGTGTATTTAATATTCTTTTGAAGTTTTCTTAGATCACATGTTGCAACAGATTTTAAAAGGTTGACTGTTTTATGTTACTGGGGATGGATGTCTCCAATGGGCCCAGGCGAGCTAGTGGAAATAGGTGGCCGCAAACAGTGAGCGATACCTTGAAGTGTTGAAGGACGTAATGCTGCCGTCAGTGCGTGTGGCATATGCTGAAGGACAAATTTACCTGGTTCACGATAATTCTTCAGTGCATAAGTCCGAAATCGTCAAAGACTGGCTAAATAGCCAAAAAGAAATAACGGTATTTGAATGGCCAGCTAAAAGTCCGTAACTAAATCCAATAGAAAACTTGTGGGGTCAGATGATATTGAATTGGAAGTCCAGTGAGATAAGGTCTAAAAAGAATTTGGATAATGAGGTAAACAAAACATGGGAACTGTTGCGTAATAGTGATACATGTTTCAATATGGTTTCGAGCATGAAAACTCGGCTTCAAGAAGTAACAGATAGTGAGGGCTATCCTCTCCGTTACTAAAAGGAAGATTAATTACTTAACAATAAAACAGCACTGGAACGAAAGAGCAAGTGTTAATATTTCCTATTACTATTATTTCGTAGTTAATCAATAATCCCACCAAAAACATTCAGCTGTAAAAAACTAGCCAAGTCTCGATGGAGCTGCTTGTTTATCTCTGAAAAGTAATGAAATCTAGACAAAGTCGTCCCAAGTCTAAGGTTCCTTACTGCGATTTCTTTATTATTATAGTTAATGTTGTGTGACTTGGCCGTTGACTTGTACCCACTCACGTATAAAGAATGTTGAGTCTTAAGTCTTTTTAAACTCATTAATGAGAATCCGATTTTTTAAATAACCTACGTTATTCCTGAAAATATATTTAAAGAAAAAGGCAAAACTAAAAAACCTAAAAAAAATTAAGAAGCCGGACCTTCAACAAGTTTAACAACAAGATGACATCGATTTTGAAGACATTCTTCAATAAATAAATTATTAATTATGGAAAAATGTCTTCAAAATCGATGTAAGAGAAAGAAATAGAGATCTATGTATAGTTATTATTATATATAGATTGCAGCCCACATCTACTTAAAATGTTGATCCAATTCAGCACAGTTGATATGCGCGACGTTGACACCCTCGCTATGCTTATTGATCACGTTGATGAACCTGATTACAGCAAATGTTTAAGTAAAATTAGAACAAATGGTGATTTTGAAACATTTAAAGCTTTTTATATTATTCACAATGGCACCGAGTTTATTGAAAAGAAAACAGTTGAACAAAATAACCTTCACTAAGGTATTTGATGAAGAAATTGGATGGAGAAACCTTTATGGTAAAGAGAGTGATGACACTCCCCATCATATTGCATCATTGAAAAGAAAGATAAAAATAACGAACCAGATGATATAGCTAATGATTTACATATTCAACACTTAACATTAAAAGAAATAGACTATACTGAAGAGGTTGACGTCCTTATGGACATTGAAACGATTCATGAATCTGATGTCGAACAAGCAGGAATTTCCGCTTTGCGTGGTGTCATAAAAAAAAAAAAAAAAAAATATATAAAAAGTATGATTGAGGATGTCCGGTATAGAGGTGAGACGTATTTACTGGAATAGGTTTTGGCTGACAATGGCAATATGACTGCAAATGTTTTAACAGCAGTAGAATCTTTCTGCACTAGTTACTTAGTCGAGACCAACAGGCAACAATGCGGAGGTGCAGTACCAGGGGCCTACTACGCAATTCGAATCATGAAAAACACATTCCTTGATCATCTCTGGTGGAAACGGAGCCTTAGGTACTCTACAAATCTTATATTGGATTAGGTGAGACCTATGTTCATGTTAACTACAAACCAAAAAAAGTTAGCAGGGTCCATCAACTTCTAAAATGGTCACTAATATATATCAAAAGGCAAACGGTTTATCATTGAACATGCGGACACTGAAGCAGCATTTGTAAATAATGCCCTTTTAATATTTAGCAGCAAGTCAAAGTTAGCCGATTATGATGACATGATCGCTGCCAATTTCTCAAAGTGGATTCAAGATAAGCTGCTGCCTAATTTGGATACACCAAGCATTATAGTCATGGACAATGCAAGTTACCACACAATTCAGATTTATACCAGTCACACCAGTGCCACCGAATACCAGTTCAAGGAAACAAACAATCCGTGATTGGCTTACTTCAAATATACTTAGCTTTCTTTGGGAAGAAACATTCACCAGGGTTGAACTTTTTTTTTTGTTGAACCTTGGTAAAACGTTACAAACCCGACCCAATATATTACATTGATGAGCTGTTAAAAATGGGCATGAAGTATTGCGAATTGCGATTACCCATACCATTACCACTTGAACACTATTGAACTAATATAGAGTATGGTAAAGCGAAAAGTAGGCAGCGTAAATGAAAAAGGTTCAGCTGGAGATATGGTGGCCAAAGTAGAACAAACGTTCGCATCTGTTAGTCCGGATGACTGGCATAGGTGTGCCGAACATGTAAATAAAATAAAATCAGAGGACAGGCAACAAGATGAAGAAGATCAGAATCAAGAACATTGGATGATCTGATACCATTTGTTACTCGTATAAATGTTCAAAGTGATGATGACACTGACAGTGGGGAGAGTAGGGAAGCAGAGGTTGAAAGAGAAGAAGAGTAAGTATGACGAAATCCAGTATGCAATGCATACTTCGATAGCGTCAGTGATATTTCAATACAGCGTACCTAACAAATAAAAAACAAACAAACAATGTTTTAAAACAAGAAATTCTTTTAGTACCTAACACGATATTGCACACCTAGTTTGATTTGGTATGTACACGGTATCAACTAATCACCGATCAATTTAGTTAGGACAGGACGAGTCATGTATGACCCCACGCCGTTACGCCTAATTATAAATAATAATCAAAAGTTCAAAACGTGTTGTTTGACTATAAACTAGTATTGCCATAATAAACAAACTTTGAGTTATTGTGGGTTGATTCTATTAAAAAATCTTACGGCCCCAAGAGCTAATGTTACAGAAAAATCAATTCGGGCGTGGATTGATCGCGTACAGACATATTTAAAAAAGGAAAATTTAGGAGAAGTTTTGATGAAAAAGAGTGCTGAACAGTTTTGATGACTGTGTCAGCGGACGAAAACATGCAGCCTCCTTTAGAGCCTGTTTCACCACTTGTCGACTAACTTTAAGAGACGGATATCAGTGATGCCGTCTCTGTTTATTTAACCGAATAAACAAAGACGGCATTACTTTTTCTGACACTTTAAGTTAGTCGACAAGTGGTGAAAAACAGGCCCGTAAGTCTTATTTCCGTAGCTATAAGCAAACACTAGCAAGTATTATATTAAACATGCCACCAAAATGGGAAACTCGGATAGGCAGCGTTTGGGAAACTCCGTCTTTTCGTTCAAGGGATTTCATGTCTTAAATTTTAAGACAAGCGATAAAGGTGTGTAAAGTTTACTAAAAGAGTACTTAATGCACAGGTGAATTAAGTTTACGGTGGGTTAAATTAAAAACACATTTCAAAAGATTTCATAAAGATTCATTGCCTGGTCCTGCGTTCCGATCCGAGCTATTAATCTTACGGCGCTTCATTAGCCATAAACAGCATGAGAGACTAATAATCTTTGAAATAGTGTTCTTAACTTTTGGTATGCCGTGTTCCGGATCCGTACCCATACCTACCGGTCGGCTGCCGTATGACGGATCCAGTTTTGTTTTTTAATCAATTGTGACTTAAAATATCTCGATATAATTACGATAGTAAAAAAGGAGTTACGCCGGGACTTATTCAATATTAGTAAACACCGTTTCAAGTTACTCTTTATGGAGACAAACCGAAAATTTTACATAAATTTTCCGCGCGCACTGCAGTTGAATATCGAACGCCGGAAATCCGGTTTGAAAACCCTTCGTTGATATATCAGTCTTGAAAATAATATTGCTGGTTTGATTGACCGACGTGTTTGTGATCACAGTGTGTCCCCTTTTACGAAAGTAACGGTCCCGGCAGGCGAAAGCATCGGCGGGGGTGATCGCATAGAATGCGGAAAACAGCGCTCGTCCTAGGGCTAGGTATAGGACTCGGAGCAGCTATCATATACGTCGCCACGAGTGGAGAGACCATCCGTGAGCAATACCTAGCACAGGCCTTTCAAGAGGCACAGTCGAGCATTCTGGTCATTGGGCCGTTTGGTCTTGCAGCCCCAATGGGAGCGCTGCAGTACTCATAATGGCGCAGCCACAGCCAGCGGGCCAGGAGGCCCAGCAGGGGTGGTGCGAGTTTTGGGCTAGGTACTTCGGGGGCCAGCCTGAGCCAGTGGCGGCGAACGCCAGGATTTTTGTCCTCCATAGGCCCCATGACATCTTGATCCAGGGCCTTGAAGCGATTCGCTTGACGAACGCTTTCATCGACGAGGTCGCTGAGTTTGACCAGCGACAGACTTCCTGGACGCCAAGTTCTACGGCCAGCCGATCACCGACAGATACCGCGCTCCAAGCATCAATAATAAAACAGATAAATGCAAATAATATAGTCATGATTCAGAAGTCCATTTGTGAAACCATTTTACAAAAATAGACTCTGTTACAACCCCACAATCTAGCAAACAAGGTTGCTGCATTTTATGAGAATAAACCATTCTCTATAGGAGAATATGTAGATGGATCCTATAAAATTACTCAAACCCGTCCAAATGAGGGAAGATTTGATTTATCATTTCCGCTTAATATCTCTCATGGTATGTTTTAGGTAACAAAAATATAGACACAGACGAGGTATTGGGCAGAACCTGTTACTTGTCATCTGTTTAACGACCCACATTTATTGACACACTAATCAGCCCCTAGCGTCATGGCTTCCTGGGCGCAATGGAAGTGGAATCAACCCTGTAACTGGGGAAATCATTACAACTGATGTGAGTGTAGACACGCTTCACTTACCTAAACAAATTTCCGCCTCAAATCCTGGAATTCTGTACAGCTAAAGAGAGTTAATTGCCTCTACTACTTACCTACTTACCGTGTTGTCATTTAGAATGTAGTACTCACGTTATTATTGGGACCCCATTTACGGAGATTACTTAATTTTTGACACAAAATCGGAGAGAGAAAGATTGAAGAAAAGTTGGTTGATTCAGAAGATTATGTTTTAGACGCAAATGGATGCCATTATTACTTTTTGTTTTTAAAAAATAAAATATATGCACTAATTTAAATGCTCTTTTTTCTTTACGTAGCATGAATTGTCTATAAAGTTAAATTTATTTCAAAACAAAACAATTTTATTCAATATCTCTGCGTTTATGATAGGATCCATGCTTGCTTAGGACTTCTACTCCTACTCAGATTATCAGCAATGATAGTCAATCACTCATTATAGATTTCCCTATCAACCTCTCAAAATACTACAAATGCAACCCACCACCCCTTCAAAATTCTACAGTATATGATAAGGGATATCCTGTGGGTCCTGACTGTACAAAGCTGTTAGACAAAGATAAAAAAGTTGTGCCCGTCACTGTATCAATCAATCTGGAAAACGACAAGTTAACCATCATTTACGGCTATAATGATATGGGAAAAACAAGTATCAACCATATGCACTTTTTCATTCTTTGGTTCCAAAACATATCTTGAAACTGCAATCAAGATGGTCCCCATTAAACTACCGTTTCCAGAGTTCAAAATAAATGACTTCATGATATTGACTTCCCCGCACGCGCACGCTATTTTTGTTATTTCTGTCGAAACAATTATCCGAACACTTACTACAGAACAGATTGATGGCCAAAACGATCAACATCTATCGATTCCCCGATGGGTCCATTAAATCTCCAGTGGGAGATTGGGGGAAGATTGGAGAAAATATGTATTCTGATGGCCTGAGATAAATCAAAATTCCAGGTGCTCCCCAGAAAATTAACATCTGTCAATTTATCGTAGCACAAGTTAAAGCCGGGATCTTAACAATACCTTGATAACAATCTCATTGTATCTATACCTTACAATAAGCAACAATTTTCTTTCTCTCCAGATAGGTCTCCTTTAAATTGTTCCCATACATCATTTAATTACCAAATCCATCATACTCCGGGGGGTAATTTAATTTCAATAACAGGTGATGAGATTGATCATAACTCAAATCTTTGGAATCTTTTCTGAAGATTTAAGAGTTGATTTAGTCTATTCTCAGCTCAGGTATGTATGTATGAGCAAGCATCAATAATAAAACAGATAAATGCAAATATAGTCATGATTCAGAAGTCCATATGTGAAACCATTTTACAAAAATAGACTGTTACAACCCCCTAACCTAGCAAACAAGGTTGCAGCATTTTATGAGAATAAATCATTCTCTATAGGAGAATATGTAGATATATCCTATACAATTACTCAAACCCGTCCGTGAGGGGAGATTTGATTTATCATTTCCGCTTAATATCTCTCATGGGATGTTTCAGGTAACAAAAAGACAGACACATAAGAGGTATTGGGTTAGGCAGAACCTGTTACCGGTCATCTGTTTAACGATCCACATTTGACACACTACTCAGCCCTAGCATTTTGGCTTCCTAGACGCAATGGAAGTGGAATCAACCCTGTAACTGGGGAGATCATTACAACTGATTCAAGTCTAGACAGGCTTCACTTACTTAAACAAAATCCTGGAATTCTGTACAGCTAAAGAGAGTAACTGCCTCTACTGCAGAAATAACCTATTATGCATCATCCCCTTACCCTCAAGTTGAGGGCCTCAACCAATTCCATCTTAGATGTGACTGGTATTTTATAACACTGAATCCACTACGCAAGTTTGTATCATTAAATATCATTACAACCGACTCACTCTTGGCCGTTTTGCTACCACAAGGGGCGTTAACGATCAGCTGCGACCGGGGGTAATCCTAACTAACATTCTTTCCTTTAAAAGCTGAAGCTCAGCTGTAAAACCCACATTCACCAGCACCTCTTAAACTGAACAAGCAACCTCGAAAGCTCCATAAGCCCAAGACTGGGGCAGCTCCGTACGGCTGCATCCTGCTCCGTGCGGTTATATTGTTGATTGTGATTTAACAAATGCCACTCAGACTATTTTGTTTGCCCAAGAACGATAATTTATGAAATCTACGGATATCGTTGCTAGTATCGCCTAGTCCTTATTTGCTGCCTCTAACCAGGACTCAACTGTTGACGAAACACGTGTGCGAAAGACTAAACACACTCAGTTTTATCAGACAGGTGTTCGGATTCGTTATCCGTATCCTTGCCTGTTAACAGAAATGGAAATGGTTCATCACAAATATATACAACGGAGGGAATATAAAAGATTAAAACATAACAATATCGCCTATCCAACAAATAAATTTCCCGGATTTTACAGAGAATCCGCTGAGTATATACATGCATATTTAAATAAATATAGTCACCAAAAAACATTAAGAAGAATTTAATAAGTAAGTATTATTGGTAAATGCGACATGTTGCTTGCGCATCATAAACATGTTATGATCCAATATTTTAAAAGCCTAATTATTTAGCTACATTGCCATAACTGGTGCAATATAATTAATAGAAGTTTAAGTTTTGCGAAATTCATGTGCACCTTTCGAAGTGCCCGCGTATGTGGACAAGAGTCCTTATCAAGGGATGTTTAGAAGAAAATGTACACAAAAATAACCTCCAACAGCAAATTACTAATCAGCTATCAAAATATTCATTTGATATAATTTAATGTGAGATTTACCGAAATTCGGTCAGGGATTATTTCATATCGTTGTTCGTGACTGTGAACAGTTGAAGAACTGGTGCAATACCATCATTAAAAGGGATGGAAAAATTCCGATTAACCACCAATGACTATTCTCAATCATTCTAAATTTTGTAGCATTTTCATTGCAGCGTTGTAGTTTACGAAATCGGTCTCTTAGTAGTCTGTGGTAGATATAAATGTTGGCCCTCAAAAAGTCCAGACTTACAATCCGTAAACTTAGTCATGTAAATTAAATTAGTTTAAATGCAACCCCCTTTCCTGGTTTCTAAATAAAAGAGATCTGAATCGTGCGTTAGTGTAAAAATGGACCAACATTTCTTTTTATTCGACTGGATGGCAAACATCGATAAGAAACTTAATAAACAGCATGCCCAATCATCTGGCAGCTGTAAGAAGAATGTGAGAAGGCAATACGAAGTATTAATTTTGCTTTAAAGTTGGCCCGAATCGACTTTTGCCGACCAATGATCGAATCCCTGTGGGCTCGTGTCCCATCGTCTCACCGTGACGCTTAGGTCCACTGACACCAATCTTCCAGAAGCTGAATAGAATAGAATAGAATTATTTTATTTGCTAGAATACTTATAAACATAGTACAGGGTGTTAAGTCTATTCTATTCTGAGTCCGTTGACTGCACGGCTATTTCTCCTGCCGAGGCACACCTTCCTTTCCCCTATTTAATTCTGGTCCAATCGCCATCTCTATTGGTGGCGCCTATTTATTACCCGACTGCAAGGACAGGTATTGTTTTTCCTCACAGCATTCTCCAAACTAAAGTAAGCGAAAAATTGATCGGCCGAGACAGAACCATTATCGATTGCGCAACCAGATGGGACATCAAAATATCATATGCTGCACTCTTTTCGTTCATTAAAAACACTATCTATAGTGAAAATATTGGCGATGTCACCCGATTGATCTCGCGGTTTTGGGATGAAATTTACCAAATACTTCATTCCCGAAAGCCATTAAAAGACACCACTCTCATTCAACAAAAAGAAGTTAACATTAGAATAATTCTACACAAACTAGATGAATTGCAAATCTAAGATCGCTTCTGATCTATGCAATGTCTAACGGCTAAACTGCGGCTAAAAAACGACTAACTCTATTTGCCAGTCAGATGTTGCTAACTTCACAGTGGTATAACTACATGATTTAGGACATATTTTTATTATTTAATCTAGCGCTCTTCAAGGCTAGAGTGACTAGGCAAGCGTACAGAAATTGAGGTTTTAACTCGGATTCATTACATTCACATCGAACTTTGTCTCGACACCCGTACACGGGCTCGAGATCAAGGCTACGGTGTGGATGGATAGTGATTTAATTTAGTATCTTCATACCTTGTATAGTAAGATGCGAAACATGAAAGCACTCAGGAATGAAGTAAATCCATACAAAGAACTGCCTTCTTATGAAATTTTTATTATAGGTGGCATTAAAAGATGGACAAAGCGGTGGAGGCCTTCTAAAAGAAGGGTCTAGAAAAAAAATCGAGTCAGCTGTTAATACATCATACGCTTGACCAGAAGCCATCTGGCAAAATAGCAACAAAAAATTTACAAACTTGCATCACAAACTCTCGAGTTCTTCAGCAAAGAAAGCGAATTTGTGTATTCGGCATACCTGACGACAGGCATAGGTGAAACACGAAAAATAAAAATGCAAGTGGAATAATATACGAAAGTTATTAAAGTAATACACGTAGAAGAAAGCTTCGCCAGAATGAACAACTTCCTGGAACTAGCAGGCAGAGCTTTTCAACCAGTTTCAGAGTAGATCGACCAGTATTTCTACAGCGTCTAATATTGCGGAGAGTAGTAAGTGTACCTAAAATTAGTTTCAATTTTGTAACCGGACCGAAGTTATATACAACAATTCCAACAAGAATTCTAGCAATGTCAAGAGAGTATTAAATTAACTGTAGAAAATGATTATACGATTTTCAAGCAAGGAAAAAACACTGGCAACTAAAAAGCGACGAGCGATGTGAGTGACCAGATTTAAATCTCTGGCACTGGTCATTGTAATTGTATTAGTTTAGGACTCATACATTAAATAAAATAAAAAACAGGTACACTGAAAAAGGAAAACGAGTAATATTAAAGAGGCATATTTGATCAATTCGAACGCTAAACAAGTCAAGTCAATATTTTTGGCCTGCGAGCCGCACTCTTAGTTGAAATTTCCAGTGTCTGTATAAAGAAGCGAAACGAAAACGTAACCATGTCAAAAAGTTCAGGAGCGAGCCCCAAAGTTATTCTCTTAACAACATTATATCATCATGCAACTTCAAAAGATAATTCTATGATTGAGGTCACAAGTTATAAACTCGAACCACGAGGTGAAGAATATTTCGCCGGCTTTAAGAAGCATAGTAAATTTGACTTTTCAAAAAACTTTGTGAATCGTATAGTCCGTTACAAAGGAGAAGGGAAGTTTATCCCTATGATAAACTCTCGAGTTCTATATAACATTGAAACAAGTAACATTGTTTACGCCGGGATTTTCACTCCTCATCCTTATAGCACAGATTATGAGAATCCTTTTAAAAGAGAAGGAGAAAAGACAGAGAATGTACGTCGTATAAGCGTAAGCACTATAGAAACCATAGCTGCACCAGTGAATACAAGAAACGATTCGCCAATAGATGAGGATGAATTAAAGGACTTATTCCAATGCCAAGTGGTCAAAATGGCTAGAAAGGCTAAGCCGATATCCAAAGATGTGCCTAATAGAGAGGATGATGAGCAGAAGAAGAAAATGCATGATAGGGCAGAACGTAGAGAGCCTAAGAAATCTCCTATAGAACGTGCTCCCAAAAAAGATTCAGATTCCGAAGCGCTTGATAACGGAAAAAAAAGAGTCGTCTGTCAACTACGACAGCAGCGCTTCGCTCTACGTATTTTTCGCAGCATATATTTAATTATTTTAAAACCCACCGGAAGATTTAGAGCTATACAAGACCGCAGCAATAGCATCATCAAGTGCTTCTGGAGTTAAGGGTGAGTGAATACCAGCTTTTCATTAAAATATTTCCATCCGCCTTTATAGGTAAAACTACAGAGTGTTTTAGGCCAACCTTGATACAGTCCACTAAACCGCGCAAATATTTTTATCAAGGACCTATCTACTCGTCTGGTTTTGGCCTCAGGTGACCCAGGGCTGGCATTTACCTCTCGCAAAGATTAGGAATAACAGTTCAGAGAGGTAATGCTGCCAGTGTCTTGGGGTCAATGCCTGGGGCAGAAAATTTGGATGACGTTTTTTTTTTTGTAACATAGTTTAGTTTATAAATAGTTTTAGTCTTGTATATTAGAAACGAACGAAATACATAGTCAAGAACAAGTAAAGGGAGACTGTAAGTACAAGTAACAATGTATTTTGATGATTTAGAACAGTTATTTTTTGATCGAAACCAAATTACCTTAACCCGTGACGCGACTAAGGCACTCAACACACCCGTGTCTTTAAAGAAATTGGTCCTGAGCAGTGAACAGTGGTGCCATATCCGGTACCGCTGTTCATGCTGCGGAGCAGCCACTATCTGGGCCTAGCGATATGCAAGGAAGATTGCTGTTGACTTCGAACTTTTAATATTTAATACTTAAGAAATATTGTACCTAATGTAATAGTTTTGTTATTCTGGCCTTGCTGTTAGGGAATAGTGTGAGGAACTGAGGCATTCGTATTTTGCGCTCTGAACGAATAGACGTTTATCTTTTTTTTTTTTTTTTTTTGACTGGATGGCAAACGAGCAAGTGGGTCTCCTGATGGTAAGAGATCACCACCGCCCATAAACATCTATATATAGATCTATGTGGTTTCAATCTTTTATCAGAAGTGGGATTCAAGAACTCATCTGAAATGATAAAACGATCCAAACATAGGCGGAGGGATCGTAGTTCGATAATTTTTATGTTTTTTTTGAGATGATTACAAACGTAAGAAAATACGCATGAAGCGTTCGAAATCAAAACAAAGTCAGCATAAGCCGTGCAGTTTCAGACCGATGGATTCCGTCCTTCTCTCCCCCGGTTAGGATGATCCCTGTGCTACTAAATATGGCTTCTCCAATTCCACTCACTGGGGGCAGCTTTGAAGTGAGCGGAGGTTTGTCGCGCAGAGTTACCAAAGGGTTGGGGTCTGTGCACTTTGATTTACTGCGTTACCTGGATTGCCAGTTTTGCAAGATGCAGACCTCGACGCGTTAAGGCTCAGCTGCCTGATAATTAAGCATTGGATCGTCAATGCCACTTGTAACGACTGCCTTTATAAGCAGTTGAGAGCTTCGTCAAGACATCGCCTTTGAGTATGTCTTCGGCATTGCCGATTCTTTTTCGGCTTACATCACTCTACCCGTGATGTCGACTCGATTGAACATCATGGTATGCGGAAACGCAGAGATCGAGCGTTTATATCAAGAAGATGGCTTCTTGAGGACCATAGGAAGACATTCTTTCCTAACTTCTCATTATGCCAGAGTACCCATGAATTTAGCCGTTACCGTTATTGAGGGCAAACCAAATTAGTTACTAACTACAATAAATTTCAGCCGATTCCACAAAATATTTTTTTCTATCGTGGGATTAAGTTATTTTAATTGGGTATATTTAATTTTAAACAACTAGTAATTGAATAATATCCATAAGTTCTTCAAACTTCATTCATTTGTATCTTGTTTATATTTATATTTGATTTGATAGTGAAAACTCCACCTAGCTTAGGCACCTAAAACGTTAGATTGCTTACTTCAGTCGCGTAAGATAGATATTGTAGTGTTTAAAAACAAACTAATCGATCATAAAAAATTAACATCATAAACCCTTAAAATAAATTGCAGCACTAACACGAATTGAATGGCTAAGTTTTTTTTTTACATCTTGCGAGAAAGTATTCTTAGGGGCCGCATTTGTTTTGTCTTCGACTTTCAATGTGTTTTGTTCGGCCACATGTTTGCAATATCCACTTTGTTCTGCGAAGTCGTAAAATTAAATACAATTCTAAAGCTAGGTTTTACCCAAAAATTTCTCAATCTTTCTTTATGGTTATTGTTTGTCTTTAAACGAATTCAGTTATCACTTTTAAATTTCTTTACAGCGAAACACAGTGAAACGGTGGCTTCGGGGGTTCGATGCCGAGGGACATGTGGAGACACGGGAGCGCCCACCACGAGCACGCATCATTAACAACCAGCGTGTGCAAGAAATGGTGGCTACATATGAGCAGCACCCTTTTACGCCGACGCGGATGTTCGCAGCGCGATTCGATTGCTCAACGGATACTGTACGAACTGCTTTACACCGCGCCGGCATCCACCATCGAAAACCGGCAACCAAGTTATTTTTAACGGAGTCACACAAGGCTGCCAGGGTTCGCTTTGCTCGCGAATACCGAGATTTCGATTTTTCGCACACCATATTTTCAGACGAAAAGACATTTAAATCTAGCCAACATGGCCGTCTGCACCTATGGCGTGCGAACAATACTAGGTATGAGCCCCAAAACGTGGTCTCAAACCACGAGTCCGGTCGTTTGACCGTCAACATGTGGGCCTGGATGAGTGCGGCTGGTCCCGGGGAGCTTATTTATTTACCAGAGAGGGCCAATGGGGCTAACTACCTCCAAGTGCTGCAGGAGACAATGTTGCCTACAGCGAGACTTGTGTATCCGGAGGATGAAGTCCCCGAGTTAGGGTTTATACACGATAATTGCCCGATACACAAGTGTCGCTTAGTGCAAAACTGGCTCCAGCAGCAAAGAGGTTTAACAGTAATACCTTGGCCCTCGCGGTCCCCGGATCTCAATCCCATCGAAAATTTGTGGGCCATAATGGTCCAACGATGGGATATGAGAGCCGAAAGGACGAAAGCGGCGCTCGTCACACATGTTGACGAGGTATGGGACTCTTTGCGCGGCTCAGACCTCTGCGAAAAGTTGGTACGGTCGATGCGGAGCAGGTGTGACGCCGTTATTGATGCTGGCGGTGCATTGACTAGGTATTAGTATGTTTGGTAGGTTTTATTTAAGTTTCGGTTTTAAGTTTTATTTTATGTAATTTTAAGTTTACGATAGTTTTATTTTTAATCATTTTCACTCATAGTTACTATACTACTATAATAGCTTACTATATTCAAGAGGATAAATAAAAAGCCATTGTATTGTAGACCCATAGGTTAGAAAGCTTAAGCAGTTGCTTAATGATCGTTGAATTAACCATTTGTATGTTTTCTTTTCATAATTTTAATATAGTGAAATAGTTTAGTTTTCTTAGTTTTTATAGTTTTTAGAGTATCATAGTTTTTAAATAGTTACTTTTTTTGTTTTTTTTTTGAAAATGGTTATATTCGTGGACGTGGATAGAACTTTAAATAAAAATGATTTCATACATATGTTACACAGTGATCATATTTGGGCATGGGACCTCACGCACTTTACATTATTAAAAAACTGTATTAGTTGTGGACTAAACGTGCCGTGTTTTGGACAATGTATTTATACTAGTGAAGCAAGACTTTTTCTGGTGTCGTGCCTGTCACACCTGTGTGTACAGTCACGATCTTCCTGAGGACTGCGAGTTTTGCAGGTCGTAAATTCAGATAAAAAGAGATTTTTAAACTGCTTTGTAATAATTGTAATGGTTGTTTCTACTATAATTTTCCAGGTATTGCGACCGCTTCTCATTCAAACTCTGACTTTTCTGGCTCTGATTTGAACTCTATTAGTACTAGCACAGTTAAGTTTAAGAAAATAAGTTTTTGTATTGGTCACGAATGACCGTAAAAAAAAATCATCTTTTGCCGAGCTTAAATTCTATTGGTGGATGTGATTGTGGGCAGGTTTTTGACGTTGCATACAAAATACACCCTAGCGGTGGTAGTCCGTAGCTCAGTTCCACTGTACATGCGTACGTATTGGACTCTTTCCAAGCGTTCGCCGCAGCAAATGAAACGCAGAAGGGGACTATGCTAAAATATGAGGTCGAGTCCCCCATATTCACCTACGAAGTATCCGAAACGGAGATCAGCTTGGAGAACAAGTGGGGATTATACAATTACCTGCCTGAGGAAGAGCTGGTTCCACACTATAATGGCGAAAGCGCGACGTTCATTTCTGGACGCCTCCCAAGCAAGAAAGATTTTGAGCTTCCACTGTCCAGCATTACGCTTGGGGATCAGCCTTCTGGCTACCCTCAATCGGAACTTGTGCTCAATGATGACGATCTGGCCATGCTCGACAACCCCGTGGGCAGCACCTCAGCAAAAGACCTTTCACACGTCACCCCGACGAATTTTGGCGAGCTATATCGCTCCTCTCCCAGTCGGTATTTTTCACCGGCTATAGGATTCAGAACCGACGCTAGCTCCTCTACGTCAGTTCCCACAACCGTTGAGCAAGATACCGACGGGAGTGTGGGGAATCTTGATGTTACGAACAACGACTTGTGCCTAGACTTTAGACGTTCGCGCTTCATTCGCGCATAACCACCAGCTTCTTTATATAGCTACGACATAAGACAAAGAGTCGTCGAAACATATCGAACAATACATGCCATAGACGACCAAAGAATTTTACTGTGACACCGGAGTTAGCCGAGGCGGCCTTAGAAATGTTGCGTACGTCGAATAATCGGAAGTCATTAAATTACAGCCGCAAAGGCGTATGGCATGAGAAGATTTTCGCATCAGCAGGGCTACTACGTAACTCGAAACGAAACTCGAAGTTCGTATCGTACCGTCCCTCTCGCTCTCGTACTAAATATAGTAATGTGTCAGAGGGACCGCACGACACGAACTCCCGAGTTTCGTAGTAGCCCAGCTGGACATGGTCAAGCGGAACCTTCAGGCGCCGCATTTCCAGTCCAGTCACGTTGCAAGCAGTGGAACAAAGTCAGCGTGAGCACAGGGTGATCATATTACAAATTCCGTGTAGTGACAGTCGCATTTGCAGCAATGTCACAAGTTTTCATAACTGAACCTAAATAATATGTAGTATAAGTAATAACTATCAACACAGGGTGCGCCTCGTAATCTAAATACTGTGTTTCAAAAACTTTCTACTTTGAAATCAATTGCAAGGCTTTCCTTTATGAACTACAAATGACTACATGATATATTTAAAAATCATGTCGCATTATCAATGTATGTCGGTACATTATGAAGTAAATTTCAGTAAGTAGATTTTCTTTTCTTCTTTGTCTTTTTTTCTGTATCATTTTTTGTACCAAAGAACATTGTTAAATTTTCATCCCTTAAGGCGCCGCGGGAATACAATACTCTTTGAAAATTTTTCTTTAATTTCTCGTTACCTAATCGAGTTGTGTTAACGTTTTTACTAACTCCACAGTGCATTAATAATTAATTCTAAGAAATCGTTAAGGTAATCATGTAATTCTATAACTTCTATTGAGGTCACAGAAATAGTTATTGTAACGCATTTCTTTGAATCCATTACAGTAGGCATCGCATCGTACATCGTACGGCTTGCGCATTTGTAAACATGAGCGCGACGACGTGCATTCTGCAACGTCAATTATTTGCATCAGCGTTACCTGTGCCATTTTTTTAGTTTGTTTAAGTTATCATTAATTTGCACGATATTGTATTATGTTTAGGTACGAGGGGAGGTCCAAAAGTCCGCGGAATGAAATAGAAAAAAGTAAAATAGTACTAAACCTCTTTGCTTATCTGGCACAAAAACTCTTTAGAAAAAAAATGTGTAAATGTCAATTCAAAACCGTCATTTGTTTTAAAGATATAGCCCTTCAAACAAATTATTCCGATTAAACGTGCCACTATGGAGCAAATTGAATATCGTGCTGTGATAAAATTTCTGTCGAAGCAAGGAAAACCTCCGCAACTTAAAATGGATGAAATGAAAGCCGTCTACGGGGACCAGTGTCCTGCTAAACATTTACAAGTGGTATGGACTCTTCAAACGTGGTAGAGAGTCAATTGAAGACGACCCTCGCCCAGGACGGCCGATTGACGACACATCGTCGGATATTGTACAAAAAGTAGAAAAACTCGTATTAGAACATGCTCGACTTAAAAAAAAGCAATTAGCTCATTGGTTGGTGTTTCAGATACAAAAAATTTAAGTATCCCACATGATCCATCTTGGCATGACGAAAGTGAGTGCTAGGTGGGTACCGAGAATGCTCAAACCGCAGCAGATGGAACAACGAGTTGAAGCATCGAAGCAATTTTTGAATCTGTGCGGTGACAATCCTACCCACATATTGGAACGAATTGTCACTGGAGATGAAACTTGGGTTCATCATTTTGAACCTGAGTCAAAACAAGAGTATGCAGTGGCATAAGAAGGGTGCACCCCCTCCGAAGAAGTTCCAGGTATCAGAATCGGCCGGAAAGGTGATGGCTACGATTTTTTGGGATACAAAAGGGATTCTCATGATTGACTACAAAGACAAGGGTGTTACGATAACTGGGACATATTATACGATGCTATTAGAAAGACTACGCGAAGCCATTAAAGAAAAAAGGCGAGGAAAACTGTCAAAGGGTGTGTTGCTGTTGCACGACAATGCACCGGTTCACAAGAGCTATATTGCAGCTCTTAACAGATGCGGCTTCAAATCGCTGGTTCACCCACCCTACAGCCCGGACCTGGCCCCCAGCGATTAATAATTTGTTCCCAAATTTAAAAAAAAGAACTACGACTACGAGGAAAAAATTTTTGTGACGAATGATGAAGTGAAGGAAGCAATTTCGACTCATTTTTGAGGGCAAAGATAAAAAATATTCTTTTGATGGTTTACACAAATTAATAAGCCGATCTGAAAAATGCATTAAACTCGAGGGTAAATATATTGAAAAATAAAATACTCCTATTGTTTCATTTAATGTACAAATGCTTCATTCCGCGAATTTATGTACTTCCCCTCGTAAATGCCTACTTTTTGTTCAATATAAAAATATCATCATCATCCCAGCCTATATACGTCCAACTGCTGGGCACAGGCCTCCTCTCAGAACAAGAGGGCTATATACAGGGTGGAAAAATCGAATGCCACATGGATGGCAACTACCTTAAGTATTGTAAATAACACATTTTGTGTAAGGGAGACTTTCCTTCGTTTTTAAAACAATAAAAACTGCATTTAAGGATTTCTGAAATCGCTTGCCTCAGTCGAGACTCGAACCGGTCAAATGTGACAAAAAATAATGTGCTGTATTTTATGATGCAGATCGAAAGGGTTACTGATAAGGTTCATTTTTCTCTAAATAACAAATACAATCAGAATAACGGAAGGCCATGAAAACTAACAATTACCTTTTAAATTTGATTTCACCCGTCACGTGAATTAAGACGTAATCCCTGGAATACAAGCAAAATAAAGACGTTTAAATGACATGATAATGATGAGCTACACTTATGTTTACTTATCACTTTAGTTGCGATTACTAATGCCACTTTAGTAACCTACTTCCTTTGATAGGAAAATTGCATCAATTATTCTCTAGTCATCATAGTAGCTAGGATAGGTAAATTTTTAAAAATGGAACATTTTAACGAACCGTTTTTGTTTTTCTAAGTGCAATCTTTTTAATTTAAAACAAATAATGCCCGACTTGTTGAACGCATTCTTTTCTTTTTTTTCGAATTGTGTTTATTCCATTTATTTTAGAGCTACTATTAGAGCTACTATTTTACGTAGATAAATTGAAATTGTGACTTGCAAGTGCTTTTACATTATAAATGGCTGACGATTATCAAGAACAGTTCGATTTAATAGAAGCGTACTTTGTTAATGCAAAAAATGTAACACGAGCACTCCAGTGGTACGCGGAACAATATCCAAACAGGCAAATACCATCCAGGTTCGTCTTGCAACGAATGGTTAAAAACTTAAAACGCCATGGAAGACTTGAGAGCCGCCTTCGGCGACTACAACAGCCGATTGGTTATTCCGATTTTGATTTAAGTGTCTTAACTTATTTTGAAGCCTACCCGAAAGCATCGAGCAGAGAAGCCGCTGAAATACTTGGTTCTAATCATACTCGTGTGCTAAGCGTGCTCAAGAAATACAAGTATAAATGTTACCGTGAAGGTCGTTTGGTGCAAAAATTGCTTCCGGGAGACACTGACCGAAGGCTTCAATTCTGTCGAGATATCGAGGCAAAATTGGCTCAAGACGAAAATTTTTTGGATTACATAATATGGTCAGATGAAAGTAACTTTAGTAATAATGGTATGTACAATCGTCACAATAACCATTATTGGTGCCGTATAAACCCGATGCGTACACATGAAACTAATAATCAGGTGAGATTCTCTTTTAACGTTTGGTGCGGGATAGTGAAAAACAGGGTTGTTATGGTTCACTCACATATTTGAAGGACACCTGAATACAGTAAAATACCTCGAAATCCTGGACCTATTGCGAAATGCATTAAATGATCTACCCGAAGAATACGACACTTATTTTCCAATTTCCAACAAGACGGTGCACCAGCACATAACAGCAGGTTATCGACTACATATCTAAATAACCATTTCCAGACATGGATCGGTACAAAAGGGATTATTAAATGGCCGGCCAGATCTCCGGATCTAACACCATTAGACTACTTTTTGTGGGGATACGTGAAGGATGTTATTTATAAAAGAACTTACGAAAACGTATGCGAATTGAAAACCGAAGTCCATGCAGCTATTACTAATATTCACCACAATTCACTGCAACGAGCTACGAAAAGACAATTCCTCAAAGATTAAATTTATGCAAACGCCAAAACGGGGCTCATTTTGAACAACTACTTTAGTTAGAAAGGTTTTAGTAAGGTTATTAAATGAATATTGTTTTATTTTGTGTGTTTTAATTTTTCGTTTACAATTTTCATGGCCTTCCGTTATTCTGATTGTATTTGTTATTTAGAGAAAAATGAACCTTATCAGTAACCCTTTCGATCTGCATCATAAAATACAGCACATTATTTTTTGTCACATTTGACCGGTTCGAGTCCCGACTGAGGCAAGCGATTTTTCATAAATCATTAAATGCAGTTTTTATTGTTTTTAAAAACGAAGGAAAGTCTCCCTTACACAAAATGTGTTATTTACAATACTTAAGGTAGTTGCCATCCATGTGGCATTCGATTTTTCCACCCTGTATATATATATATATATATATATATAATGGGCCCTGGGCTATGATATAAAAATATAAAAATAGCTTATCACTAATTTAGGCGGTCAGTAATTTCTGCTAACCTAACCTAACCTGACACTAAGCCCTGACGGCCTTAACTTCCGGAGTACTGCACATCCTTCCTGGCTCGTCCAAGACCCTGATCGTTCCGGCGTGGAACACTTGTCCAGGCTGCTCGTCCTGCCGCCCTAAGGCCCCTTTTGACCTCGGCACCGACGACCATTCAGCTGGACCAGGCCCCCCTGCTGTGGCCAGCCTCTTCGCTCCGGGTTCTTCTCTCCGACTCCAGGGAAGTGTAGGCCAGTGAGACCGAATAATCAGAACCACCTCTCAATAAAATCGCTTGAACTTACTACCTGAGATTCACGTAATACTTTTACTTTTAATTTTGTCAAACTAGGCCTGTTATTTTTTGTGTTCAATTTTTAATTAAAAAATTGTTAAAAAGTCTTATTGTTTTACTCAAAGAATAACTTACTAGGCCTCCTTTAAGGTCAAACCTCCCCTCAAGAGGTCTGCCCTTGACAAAGAAGAATGGGTTAATCCACAAAGTAGCATTTTAACAAATATGACCAAACAAGTAGTCGGATACAACATCCGGCTTTGTTGCCAACGGAGTTGGTAGTGAAATGAAATGTGAAATATGCATTAAAGCTTTACTAGCTTATCAAAAATAAAGGAGGATTATGTTATCCGTCACAGCATGTTATTAAAATATGTTTGACCTGTGAAAGCCTCATACGGCATTCCATAGCGCTCTCTGATAATAACTCATTGTCTCCTAAAATTTGGCCCCATGCATTTAGCTACAAAAACTAAAATAATTAGAAGGCAACAATATTCTAAAAGAATTTGCGTCACACCCAGGAGATTATTTATGTTAGATCTCTTTTACTAATCAATGCCATCATACATAAATACATAAAAATGAAACATTCGTCTAACCTGCATGTGTCTGCGAAGACACCTCAAGGTAGGGCTTTGATTTCAGACAGACATTATAAACTCTAAAATTGTTATTAGTACAATCACAATAATTGAATTGTTAAAGAAAAAGGATACAAAGACCCCTTCTGGACCTATATACTCAATTAATTAAAGAAATGCTAGTAACAAATTTTACATTGTAAATTATGCATAGTTCTACTCAATTTAATATGCTTGATTTTGTTGGTCAGTTTATTACGGATTGTGGCAGTCAGTCAAAAATAAAATGCGAGAAATGCGATGTATACCTCTGTCTATCTCGTGACAAAAATTGTTTCAAAGCTTTTCACAAGCCTTAATTAGGTTTAAGTACTATGGTAATGTTTGTGTTGATTTTTATAAGTTTTATACCAAAAGAAGACTAATAACAAAGAGTAAAAGATAAGTAAGGAAGAAATATTTTAGTTTTCTAATAAGACTGTTGATTGTTTTGTCTAAGACATTATACCAAATGTTTAAAAACTTATTATTAATATCGTTAAGAAATGACTGATGATTATAAAGACTGCTTAATTAATTTAATTTTCTTTTAATACATATCTCCAAACTAGACAAAACTCACATCTCGAGCTATCTCCCAAGCCCCACGCTCGTAAGGGTAAGTTTTCAGGAAACCAGAGACATCAGCTCGATCTATCTCCTAAGCCCCACGCTCGTGAGGGTAAGTTTTCAGGAAACCAGAGACTTCAGGTTTTTTTATTTATTTTTAACATGATACTTAGGCACCCATAAAAAAGTCATGTGAGTTTTAAAGAAGTCTGAGTAAGTTATTTTCTTCGGTTGTAAAGGGCTACACAGAGAAAAACAGTTCGAAGATGGATACAAAGGTATCAAGCGACGGGTGATGTGAAATGTGATCGCCAAGGTCCTCGCCCAGTGGCTTCCACCGATGAATCAGAACGACACCGTAATATAGTGCAGGTTCACTCACTGGCACCCTTCAAATCTACACGCTCTAGTGATGAAACGTTTGGGGTCTCTCTTAGCACAGTTCGACGACATCTTCATGCGGCGAACATCCCTAATTATAAACCGGCCAGAAAAATTAAGCTCACTGACGATCACAGCACCAACAGAGTAAACTTTGCCACTCGTTACTTAAATTTCGACTGGGAAAACGAAAGTTATATTTACTGACGAAGTGCTTTAAGTCAGATAAAGATGGCCGAAAAATGTTGTGGAGAAGAAGTGGGGGGGGGAGAGGTATAACCCCAACAACGTATTAGATTTCAGAACAAGCGGGCGATTAACACTAGGTAAATAACCACAAGTAATAATAAAATCTTTTTACTATTTTTGTGTAAATAACACACTTATTTAAATTACGTTCAAGGCGTGTATTTAATATTCTTTTGAAGTTTTCTTAGATCACATGTTGCAACAGATTTTAAAAGGTTGACTGTTTTATGTTACTGGGGATGGATGTCTCCAATGGGCCCAGGCGAGCTAGTGGAAATAGGTGGCCGCAAACAGTGAGCGATACCTTGAAGTGTTGAAGGACGTAATGCTGCCGTCAGTGCGTGTGGCATATCCTGAAGGACAAATTTACCTGGTTCACGATAATTCTTCAGTGCATAAGTCCGAAATCGTCAAAGACTGGCTAAATAGCCAAAAAGAAATAACGGTATTTGAATGGCCAGCTAAAAGTCCGTAACTAAATCCAATAGAAAACTTGTGGGGTCAGATGATATTGAATTGGAAGTCCAGTGAGATAAGGTCTAAAAAGAATTTGGATAATGAGGTAAACAAAACATGGGAACTGTTGCGTAATAGTGATACATGTTTCAATATGGTTTCGAGCATGAAAACTCGGCTTCAAGAAGTAACAGATAGTGAGGGCTATCCTCTCCGTTACTAAAAGGAAGATTAATTACTTAACAATAAAACAGCACTGGAACGAAAGAGCAAGTGTTAATATTTCCTATTACTATTATTTCGTAGTTAATCAATAATCCCCACCAAAAACATTCAGCTGTAAAAAACTAGCCAAGTCTCGATGGAGCTGCTTGTTTATCTCTGAAAAGTAATGAAATCTAGACAAAGTCGTCCCAAGTCTAAGGTTCCTTACTGCGATTTCTTTATTATTATAGTTAATGTTGTGTGACTTGGCCGTTGACTTGTGACTCACGTATAAAGAATGTTGAGTCTTAAGTCTTATCCAGTAAATGTTGACTCAATACGCGGACACGTTAGTGGGTAGGGTACAAGTCAACGGCCAGAAAGGTACGGTAGAAAGGCTTTTCTCCGTCATGAGCATTATCAAAACCAAACATAGAAACAGAATGGGTTTGCTAACTTTAAACTCATTAATGAAAATCCGATTTTTTAAATAACCTACGTTATTCCTGAAAATATATTTAAAGAAAAAGGCAAAACTAAAAAACCTAAAAAAAAATTAAGAAGCCGGACCTTCAACAAGTTTAACAACAAGATGACATCGATTTTGAAGACATTCTTCAATAAATAAATTATTAATTATGGAAAAATGTCTTCAAAATCGATGTAAGAGAAAGAAATATAAAAAGTATGATTGAGGATGTCCGGTATAGAGCTGAGACGTATTTAATTTACTGGAATAGGTTTTGGCTGACAATGGCAACATGACTGCAAATGTTTTAACAGCAGTAGAATCTTTCTGCACTAGTTACTTAGTCGAGACCAATAGGCAACAATGCGGAGATGCAGTACCAGGGGCCTACTACGCAATTCGAATCATGAAAAACACATTCCTTGAACATCTCTGGTGGAAACGGAGCCTTAGGTACTCTACAAATCTTATATTGGATTAGGTGAGACCTATGTTCATGTTAACTACAAACCAAAAAAAGTTAGCAGGGTCCATCAACTTCTAAAATGGTCACTAATATATATCAAAAGGCAAACGGTTTATCATTGAACATGCGGACACTGAAGCAGCATTTGTAAATAATGCCCTTTTAATATTTAGCAGCAAGTCAAAGTTAGCCGATTATGATGACATGAACGCTGCCAATTTCTCAAAGTGTATTCAAGATAAGCTGCTGCCTCATTTGGATACACCAAGCATTATAGTCATGGACAATGCAAGATACCACACAATTCAGATTTATACCAGTCACACCAGTGCCACCGAATACCAGTTCAAGGAAACAAACAATCCGTGATTGGCTTACTTCAAATATACTTAGCTTTCTTTGGGAAGAAACATTCACCAGGGTTGAACTTTTTTTTTTGTTGAACCTTGGTAAAACGTTACAAACCCGACCCAATATATTACATTGATGAGCTGTTTAAAATGGGCATGAAGTATTGCGAATTGCGATTACCCATACCATTACCACTTGAACACTATTGAACTAATATAGAGTATGGTAAAGCGAAAAGTAGGCAGCGTAAATGAAAAAGGTTCAGCTGGAGATATGGTGGCCAAAGTAGAACAAACGTTCGCATCTGTTAGTCCGGATGACTGGCATAGGTGTGCCGAACATGTAAATAAAATAAAATCAGAGGACAGGCAACAAGATGAAGAAGATCAGAATCAAGAACATTGGATGATCTGATACCATTTGTTACTCGTATAAATGTTCAAAGTGATGATGACACTGACAGTGGGGAGAGTAGGGAAGCAGAGGTTGAAAGAGAAGAAAGAAAAAAAGTTGTGCCCGTCACTGTATCAATCAATCTAGAAAACGACAAGTTAACCATCATTTACGGCTATAATGATATGGGAAGAACAAGTATCAACCATATGCACTTTTTCATTCTTTGGTTCCAAAACATATCTTGAAACTGCAATCAAGATGGTCCCCATTCAACTACCGTTTCCAGAGTCCAAAATAAATGACTTCATGATATTGACTTTCCCGCACGCGCACGCTATTTTTGTTATTTCTGTCGAAACAATTATCCGAACACTTCCTACAGAACAGATTGATGGCCAAAAAGATCAACATCTATCGATTCCCTGATGGGTCCATTAAATCTCCAGTGGGAGATTGGGGGAAGATTGGAGAAAATATGTATTCTGATGGCCTGAGATAAATCAAAATTCCAGGTGCTCCCCAGAAAATTAACATCTGTCAATTTATCTTAGCACAAGTTAAAGCCGGGATCTTAACAATCAACTGATAACAATCTCATTGTATCTATACCTTACAATAAGCAACAATTTTCTTTCTCTCCAGATAGGTCTCCTTTAAATTGTTCCCATACATCATTTAATTACCAAATCCATAATACTCCGGGGGGTAATTTAATTTCAATAACAGGTGATGAGATTGATCATAACTCAAATCTTTGGAATCTTTTCTGAAGATTTAAGAGTTGATTTAGTCTATTCTCAGCTCAGGTATGTATGTATGAGCAAGCATCAATAATAAAACAGATAAATGCAAAGATAGTCATGATTCAGAAGTCCATAAGTGAAACCATTTTACAAAAATAGAGTGTTACAACCTAGCAAACAAGGTTGCAGCATTTTATGAGAATAAATCATTCTCTATAGGAGAATATGTAGATTTATCCTATACAATTACTCTAACCCGTCCGTGAGGGGAGATTTGATTTATCATTTCCGCTTAATATCTCTCATGGGAATGGGATGTTTCAGGTAACAAAAAGACAGACACATACGAGGTATTGGGTTAGGCAGAACCTGTTACCGGTCATCTGTTTAACGACCCACATTTGACACACTACTCAGCCCTAGCATCTTGGGTTCCTAGGCGCAATGGAAGTGGAATCAACCCTGTAACTGGCGAGATCATTACAACTGATTCAAGTCTAGACAGGCTTCACTTACTTAAACAAAATCCTGGAATTCTGTACAGCTAAAGAGAGTAACTGCCTCTACTGCAGAAATAACCTATTATGCATCATCCCCTTACCCTCAACCAATTCCATCTTAGATGTGACTGGTATTTTATAACACTGAATCCACTACGCAAGTTTGTATCATTAAATATCATTACAACCGACTCACTCTTGGCCGTTTTGCTACCACAAGGGGCGTTAACGATCAGCTGCGACCGGGGGTAATCCTAACTAACATTCTTTCCTTTAAAAGCTGAAGCTCAGCTGTAAAACCCACATTCACCAGCACCTCTTAAACTGAACAAGCAACCTCGAAAGCTCCATAAGCCCAAGACTTGGGCAGCTCCGTACGGCTGCATCCTGCTCCGTGCGGTTGTATTGTTGATTGTGATTTAACAAATGCCACTCACAGACTATTTTGTTTGTCCAAGAACGATAATTTATGAAATCTACGGATATCGTTGCTAGTGTTGACTAGTCCTTATTTGCTGCCTCTAACCAGGACTCAACTGTTGATGAAACACGTGTGCGAAAGACTAAACACACTCAGTTTTATCAGACAGGTGTTCGGATTCGTTAACCGTATCCTTGCCTGTTAACAGAAATGGAAATGGTTCATCACAAATATATACAACGGAGGGTATATAAAAGATTAAAACATAACAATATCGCCTATCCAACAAATAAATTTCCCGGATTTTACAGAGAATCCGCTGAGTATATACATGCATATTTAAATAAATATAGTCACCAAAAAACATTAAGAAGAATTTAATAAGTAAGTATTATTGGTAAATGCGACATGTTGCGCATCATAAACATGTTATGATCCAATATTTTAAAAGCCTAATTATTTAGCTACATTTTGCGAAATTCATGTGCACCTTTCGAAGTGCCCGCGTATGTGGACAAGTCCAAATCAAGGGATGTTTAGAAGAAAATGTACACAAAAATAACCTCCAACAGCAAATTACTAATCAGCTGTCAAAATATTCATTTGATATTATTTAATGTGAGATTTACCGAAATTCGGTCAGGGATTATTTCATATCGTTGTTAGTGACTGTGAACAGTTGAAGAACTGGTGCAATACCATCATTAAAAGGGATGGAAAAATTCCGATTAACCACCAATGACTTTTCTCAATCATTCTAAATTTTGTAGCATTTTCATTGCAGCGTTGTAGTTTACGAAATCGGTCTCTTAGTAGTCTGTGGTAGATATAAATGTTGGCCCTCAAAAAGTCCAGACTTACAATCCGTAAACTTAGTCATGTAAATTAAATTAGTTTAAATGCAACCCCCTTTCCTGGTTTTTAATTAAAGAGATCTGAAACGTGCGTTAGTGTAAAAATGGACCAACATTTCTTTTTATTCGACTGGATGGCAAACATCGATAAGAAACTTAATAAACAGCATGCCCAATCATCTGGCAGCTGTAAGAAGAATGTGAGAAGGCAATACGAAGTATTAATTTTGCTTTAAAGTTAGCCCGAATCGACTTTTGCCGACCAATGATCGAATCCCTGTGGGCTCGTGTCCCATCGTCTCACCGTGACGCTTAGGCCCACTGACACCAATCTTCCAGAAGCTGAATAGAATAGAATAGAATTATTTTATTTGCTAGAATACTTATAAACATAGTACAGGGTGTTAAGTCTATTCTATTCTGAGTCCGTTGACTGCACGGCTATTTCTCCTGCCGAGGCACACCTTCCTTTCCCCTATTTAATTCTGGTCCAATCGCCATCTCGATTGGTGACGCCTATTTATTACCCGACTGCAAGGACAGGTATTGTTTTTCCTCACAGCATTTGCCAAACTAAAGTAAGCGAAAAATTGATCGGCCGAGACAGAACCATTATCGATTGCGCAACCAGATGGGACATCAAAATATCACATGCTGCACTCTTTTCGTTCATTAAAAACACTGTCTATAGTGAAAATATTGGCGATGTCACCCGATTGATCTCGCGGTTTTGGGATGAAATTGACCAAATACTTCATTCCCGAAAGCCATTAAAAGACACCACTCTCATTCAACAAAAAGAAGTTAACATTAGAATAATTTTACACAAACTGGATGAATTGCAAATCTAAGATCGCTTCTGATCTGTGCAATGTCTAACGGCTAAACTGCGGCTAAAAAACGACTAACTCTATTTGCCAGTCAGATGTTGCTAACTTCACAGTGGTATAACTACATGATTTAGGACATATTTTTATTATTTAATCTAGCGCTCTTCAAGGCTAGAGTGACTAGGCAAGCGTACAGAAATTGAGGTTTTAACTCGGATTCATTACATTCACATCAAACTTTGTCTCGACACCCGTACACGGGCTCGAGATCAAGGCTACGATGTGGATGGATAGTGATTTAATTTAGTATCTTCATACCTTGTATAGTAAGATGCGAAACATGAAAGCACTCAGGAATGAAGTAAATCCATACAAAGAACTGCCTTCTTATGAAATTTTTATTATAGATGGCATTAAAAGATGGACAAAGCGGTGAAGGCCTTCTAAAAGAAGGGTCTAGAAAAAAATTGAGTCAGCTGTTAATACATCATACGCTTGACAAGAAGCCATCTGGCAAAATAGCAACAAAAAATTTACAAACTTGCATCACAAATTCTCGAGTTCTTCAGCAAAGAAAGCGAATTTGTGTATTCGGCATACCTGACGACAGGCATAGATGAAACACGAAAAATAAAAATGCAAGTGGAATAATATACGAAAGTTATTAAAGTAATACACGTAGAAGAAAGCTTCGCCAGAATGAACAACTTCCTGGACCTAGCAGGCAGAGCTTTTCAACCAGTTTCAGAGCAGATCGACCAGTATTTCTACAGCGTCTAATATTGAGGAGTAGTAAGTGTACCTAAAATTAGTTTCAATTTTGTAACCGGACCGAAGTTGTAACAATTCCAACAAGAATTCTAGCAATGTCAAGAGAGTATTAAATTAACTGTAGAAAATGATTATACGATTTTCAAGCAAGGAAAAAACACTGACAACTAAAAAGCGACGAGCGATGTGAGTGACCAGATTTAAATCTCTGGCACTGGTCATTGTAATTGTATTAGTTCATACATTAAATAAAATAAAAACCAGGTACACTGAAAAAGGAAAACGAGTAATATTAAAGAGGCATATTTGATCAATTCGAACGCTAAACAAGTCAAGTCAAGAACAAGTAAAGGGAGACTGTAAGTACAAGTAACAATGTATTTTGATGATTTAGAACAGTTATTTTTTGATCGAAACCAAATTACCTTAACCCGTGACGCGACTAAGGCACTCAACACACCCGTGTCTAAAGAAATTGGTCCTGAGCAGTGAACAGTGGTGCCATATCCGGTACCGCTGTTCATGCTGCGGAGCAGCCACTATCTGGGCCTAGCGGTATGCAAGGAAGATTGCTGTTGACTTCGAACTTTTAATATTTAATACTTAGAAATATTGTACCTAATGTAATAGTTTTGTTATTCTGCCCTTGCTGTTAGGGAATAGTGTGAAGAACTGAGGCATTCGTATTTTGCGCTCTGAACGAATAGACGTTTATCTCTATATATAGATCTACGTGGTTTCAATCTTTTATCAGAAGTGGGATTCAAGAACTCATCTGAAATGATAAAACGATCCAAACATAGGCGAAGGGATCGTAGTTCGATAATTTTTATGGTTTTTTTGAGATGATTACAAACGTAAGAAAATACGCATGAAGCGTTCGAAATCAAAACAAAGTCAGCATAAGCCTTGCAGTTTCAGACCGATGGATTCCGTCCTTCTCTCCCCCGGTTAGGATGATCCCTGTGCTACTAAATATGGCTTCTCCAATTCCACTCACTGGGGGCAGCTTTGAAGTGAGCGGAGGTTTGTCGCGCAGAGTTACCAAAGGGTTGGGGTCTGCGCACTTTGATTTACTGCGTTACCTGGATTGCCAGAGTTTTGCAAGATGCAGACCTCGACGCGTTAAGGCTCAGCTGCCTGATAATTAAGCATTGGATCGTCAATGCCACTTGTAACGACTGCCTTTATAAGCAGTTGAGAGCTTCGTCAAGACATCGCCTTTGAGTATGTCTTCGGCATTGCCGATTCTTTTTCGGCTTACATCACTCTACCAGTGATGTCGACTCGATTGAACATCATGGTATGCGGAAACACAGAGATCGAGCGTTTATATCAAGAAGATGGCTTCTTGAGGACCATAGGAAGACATTTTTTCCTAACTTCTCATTATGCCAGAGTACCCATGAATTTAGCCGTTACCGTTATTGAGGGCAAACCTCCGAAGATAATAAAAGTTACAGGGAGGCAAGCGGTATCACTGCTCGTGATGCTAGACATGCACGCTCGCGTTTTGCGAGCCAGAGAATGGAATCAATGCCGCGAAGCATTCTTCTCCTGTTTGAACGAGAGAAGAGTCAACGACGGAAAGACGCTAATAGTACTTGTCACCCAAATAGTAAACGATCTACTGTCCATTGCGAAAACGTCACCCGAGATGGAGACCACCATTGCTCATTTTGGAGTTCTGCTCTTTACGGGCAGGCTATCGATTGAGATGACCTCAGCCTTCGCAGATGCGAAGAGGACTGACGCCAGGACGAGTGCCCAAAGTCTCGTAATAAGGCACTGCTTCCTTCGCGCGACTACCCCCGATGTACAGTGGAACTGAGCTACGGAGTACCATTTCAAAATCAAAACCGTTTGCAAGTGATGATTCTTCTAGACCCGCCCCACTCATTTGTTAACCAATTAGGGCCTTCGAATTTGTAAAACCCGTACCTTAAAATTATAAAAAACAATGTTTTATAACTTGTAGGAGACAATGAGGGCTGGGTCAGTTTACGCAGCCAGTTGCAGTTTGCACACCATCCGGGCCGTTTCCTTCCGCTCCGTTACGAAAAGTTTATTAGAAATGTCTCATGGCAAAAATTTTACCGTAACAGAGAGGAACCGTGTAGTGTTTCTGCGGGACGAGGGCCGAAATATTAGCCAAATCGCTGATGAGTTAAATCTGTCGGTAAGTGACTTATAATTTTTTAATTGGGTATTTAATCATATTTTCCGATGTTAATCCATGTTTCCCGAGTTAGTATTAGTTACTAACTACAATAAATTTTAGCCGATTCCACAAAAAATATTTTTTTTCTATCGTGGGATTAAGTAACTTATAATTTTTTAATTGGGTATTTAATCATATTTTCCGATGTTAATCCATGTTTCCCGAGTTAGTATTAGTTACTAACTACAATAAATTTCAGCAGATTCCACAAAAAATATTTTTTTCTATCATGGGATTAAGTAACTTATAATTTTTTAATTGGGTATTTAATCATCTTTTCCGATGTTAATCCATGTTTCCCGAGTTAGTATTAGTTACTAACTACAATAAATTTCAGCCGATTCCACAAAAAATATTTTTTTCTATCATGGGATTAAGTAACTTATAATTTTTAATTGGGTATTTAATCATCTTTTCCGATGTTAATCCATGTTTCCCGAGTTAGTATTAGTTACTAACTACAATAAATTTCAGCCGATTCCACAAAAAAATCGATCATAAAAAATTAACATCATAAACCCTTAAAATAAATTGCAGCACTAACACGAATTGAATGGCTATTAGTTTTTTTTTACATCTTGCGAGAAAGTATTCTTAGGGGCCGCATTTGTTTTGTCTTCGACTTTCAATGTGTTTTGTTCGGCCACATGTTTGCAATATCCACTTTGTTCTGCGAAGTCGTAAAAATAAATACAATTCTAAAGCTAGGTTTTACCCAAAAATTTGTCAATCTTTCTTTATGGTTATTGTTTGTCTTTAAACGAATTCAGTTATCACTTTTAAATTTCTTTACAGCGAAACACAGTGAAACGGTGGCTTCGGGGGTTCGATGCCGAGGGACATGTGGAGACACGGGAGCGCCCACCACGAGCACGCATCATTAACAACCAGCGTGTGCAAGAAATGGTGGCTACATATGAGCAGCACCCTTTTACGCCGACGCGGATGTTCGCAGCGCGATTCGATTGCTCAACGGATACTGTACGAACTGCTTTACACCGCGCCGGCATCCACCATCGAAAACCGGCAACCAAGTTATTTTTAACGGAGTCACACAAGGCTGCCAGGGTTCGCTTTGCTCGCGAATACCGAGATTTAGATTTTTCGCACACCATATTTTCAGACGAAAAGACATTTAAATCTAGCCAACATGGCCGTGTGCACCTATGGCGTGCGAACAATACTAGGTATGAGCCCCAAAACGTGGTCTCAAACCACGAGTCCGGTCGTTTGACCGTCAACATGTGGGCCTGGATGAGTGCGGCTGGTCCCGGGGAGCTTATTTATTTACCAGAGAGGGCCAATGGGGCTAACTACCTCCAAGTGCTGCAGGAGACTTGTGTATCCGGAGGATGAAGTCCCCGAGTTAGGGTTTATACACGATAATTGCCCGATACACAAGTGTCGCTTAGTGCAAAACTGGCTCCAGCAGCAAAGAGGTTTAACAGTAATACCTTGGCCCTCGCGGTCCCCGGATCTCAATCCCATCGAAAATTTGTGGGCCATAATGGTCCAACGATGGGATATGAGAGCCGAAAGGACGAAAGCGGCGCTCGTCACACATGTTGACGAGGTATGGGACTCTTTGCGCGGCTCAGACCTCTGCGAAAAGTTGGTACGGTCGATGCGGAGCAGGTGTGACGCCGTTATTGATGCTGGCGGTGCATTGACTAGGTATTAGTATGTTTGGTAGGTTTTATTTAAGTTTCGGTTTTAAGTTTTATTTTATGTAATTTTAAGTTTACGATAGTTTTATTTTTAATCATTTTAACTCATAGTTACTATACTACTATAATAGCTTACTATATTCAAGAGGATAAATAAAAAGCCATTGTATTGTAGACCCATAGGTTAGAAAGCTTAAGCAGTTGCTTAATGATCGTTGAATTAACCATTTGTATGTTTTCTTTTCATAATTTTAATATAGTGAAATAGTTTAGTTTTCTTAGTTTTTATAGTTTTTAGAGTATCATAGTTTTTAAATAGTTACATAGTTTACTTTTTTTTTTTTTTTTTTGAAAATGGTTATATTCGTGGACGTGGATAGAACGTTAAATAAAAATGATTTCATACATATGTTACACAGTGATCATATTTGGCCATGGGACCTCACGCACTTTACATTATTAAAAAACTGTATTAGTTGTGGACTAAACGTGCCGTGTTTTGGACAATGTATTTATACTAGTGAATCAAGACTTTTTCTGGTGTCGTGCCTGTCACACCTGTGTGTACAGTCACGATCTTCCTGAGGACTGCGAGTTTTGCAGGTCGTAAATTCAGGTAAAAAGAGATTTTTAAACTGCTTTGTAATAATTGTAATGGTTGTTTCTACTATAATTTTCCAGGTATTGCGACCGCTTCTCATTCAAACTCTGACTTTTCTGGCTCTGATTTGAACTCTATTAGTACTAGCACAGTTAAGTTTAAGAAAATAAGTTTTTGTATTGGTCACGAATGACCGTAAAAAAAAAATCATCTTTTGCCGAGCTTAAATTCTATTGGTGGATGTGATTGTGGGCAGGTTTTTGACGTTGCATACAAAATACACCCTAGCGGTGGTAGTCCGTAGCTCAGTTCCACTGTACATGCGTACGTATTGGACTCTTTCCAAGCGTTCGCCGCAGCAAATGAGACGCAGAAGGGGACTATGCTAAAATATGAGGTAGAGTCCCCCATATTCACCTACGACGTATCCGAAACGGAGATCAGCTTGGAGAACAAGTGGGGATTATACAATTCCCTGCCTGAGGAAGAGCTGGTTCCACACTATAATGGCGAAAGCGCGACGTTCATTTCTGGACGCCTCCCAAGCAAGAAAGATTTTGAGCTTCCACTGTCCAGCATTACGCTTGGGGATCAGTCTTCTGGCTACCCTCAATCGGAACTTGTGCTCAATGATGACGATCTGGCCATGCTCGACAACCCCGTGGGCAGCACCTCAGCAAAAGACCTTTCACACGTCACCCCGACGAATTTTGGCGAGCTATATCGCTCCTCTCCCAGTCGGTATTTTTCACCGGCTATAGGATTCAGAACCGACGCTAGCTCCTCTACGTCAGTTCCCACAACCGTTGAGCAAGATACCGACGGGAGTGTGGGGAATCTTGATGTTACGAACAACGACTTGTGCCTAGACTTAAGACGTTCGCGCTTCATTCGCGCATAACCACCAGCTTCTTTATATAGCTACGACATAAGACAAAGAGTCGTCGAAACATATCGAACAATACATGCCATAGACGACCAAAGAATTTTACTGTGACACCGGAGTTAGCCGAGGCGGCCTTAGAAATGTTGCGTACGTCGAATAATCGGAAGTCATTAAATTACAGCCGCAAAGGCGTATGGCATGAGAAGATTTTCGCATCAGCAGGGCTACTACGTAACTCGAAACGAAACTCGAAGTTCGTATCGTACCGTCCCTCTCGCTCTCGTATTAAATATTACCCTATATTAGCCTATTGTCTACCGTGAATCTAAGTGTTTATATTATAAGTATTTTTACTGCTTTATGGTGTGCAATAAAGAATATTTGTATTTGTATTTGTATTTGTAAATATAGTAATGTGTCAGAGGGACCGCACGACACGAACTCCCGAGTTTCGTAGTAGCCCAGCTGGACATGGTCAAGAGGAACCTTCAGGCGCCGCATTTCCAGTCCAGTCACGTTGCAAGCAGTGGAACAAAGTCAGCGTGAGCACAGGGTGATCATATTACAAATTCCGTGTAGTGACAGTCGCATTTGCAGCAATGTCACAAGTTTTCATAACTGAACCTAAATATTATGTAGTATAAGTAATAACTATCAACACAGGGTGCGCCTCGTAATCTAAATACTGTGTTTCAAAAACTTTCTACTTTGAAATCAATTGCAAGGCTTTCCTTTATGAACTACAAATGACTACATGATATATTTAAAAATCATGTCGCATTATCAATGTATGTCGGTACATTATGAAGTAAATTTCAGTAGATTTTCTTTTCTTCTTTGTCTTTTTTTCTGTATCATTTTTTGTACCAAAGAACATTGTTAAATTTTTATCCCTTAAGGCGCCGCGGGAATACAATACTCTTTAAAAATTTTTCTTTAATTTCTCGTTACCTAATCGAGTTGTGTTAACGTTTTTACTAACTCCACAGTGTATTAATAATTAATTCTAAGAAATCGTTAAGGTAATCATGTAATTCTATAACTTCTATTGAGGTCACAGAAATAGTTATTGTAACGCATTTCTTTGAATCCATTAGGTACAGTAGGCATCGCATCGTACATCGTACGGCTTGCGCATTTGTAAACATGAGCGCGACGACGTGCATTCTGCAACGTCAATTATTTGCATCAGCGTTACCTGTGCCACATTTTTTTAAAGTTTGTTTAAGTTGATCATTAATTTGCACGATATTGTATTATGTTTAGGTACGAGGGGAAGTCCAAAAGTCCGCGGAATGAAATAGAAAAAAGTAAAATAGTACTAAACCTCTTTGCTTATCTGGCACAAAAACTCTTTAGAAAAAAAATGTGTAAATGTCAATTCAAAACCGTCATTTGTTTTAAAGATATAGCCCTGCAAACAAATTATTCCGATTAAACGTGCCACTATGGAGCAAATTGAATATCGTGCTGTGATAAAATTTCTGTCGAAGCAAGGAAAACCTCCGCAACTTATAATGGATGAAATGAAAGCCGTCTACGGGGACCAGTGTCCTGCTAAACCATGATTTACAAGTGGTCTGGACTCTTCAAACGTGGTAGAGAGTCGATTGAAGACGACCCTCGCCCAGGACGGCCGATTGACGTCACATCGTCGGATATTGTACAAAAAGTAGAAAAACTCGTATTAGAAGATGCTCGACTTAAAAAAAAGCAATTAGCTGCATTGGTTGGTGTATCAGATACAAAAATTTTAAGTATCCCACATGATCATCTTGGCATGACGAAAGTGAGTGCTAGGTGGGTACCGAGAATGCTCAAACCGCAGCAGATGGAACGAGTTGAAGCATCGAAGCAATTTTTGAATCTGTGCGGCGACAATCCTACCCACATATTGGAACGAATTGTGACTGGAGATGAAACTTGGGTTCATCATTTTGAACCTGAGTCAAAACAAGAGTCTATGCAGTGGCATAAGAAGGGTGCACCCCCTCCGAAGAAGTTCAAAGTATCAGAATCGGCCGGAAAGGTGATGGCTACGATTTTTTGGGATACAAAAGGGATTCTCATGATTGACTACAAAGACAAGGGTGTTACGATAACTGGGACATATTATGCGATGCTATTAGAAAGACTACGCGAAGCCATTAAAGAAAAAAGGCGAGGAAAACTGTCAAAGGGTGTGTTGCTGTTGCACGACAATGCACCTGTTCACAAGAGCCATATTGCGACTGCTGCTTTTAACAGATGCGGCTTCAAATCGCTGGTTCACCCACCCAACAGCCCGGACCTGGCCCCCAGCGATTATTGTTTGTTCCCAAATTTAAAAAAAGAACTACGACGAAAAAAATTTTGTGACGATGATGAAGTGAAGGAAGCAATTTCGGCTCATTTTGAGGGCAAAGATAAAAAATATTTTTTTGATGGTTTACATAAATTAATTAGCCGATCTGAAAAATGCATTAAACTCGAGGGTAAATATATTGAAAAAGAAAAATACTCCTATTGTTTCATTTAATGTACAAATACTTCATTCCGCGAATTTATGTACCTCCCCTCGTAGTAAGAGATCTATTCAGATCTATTTGTATTATATCGAGTCAATAGTGTAGTATATCGGTTTATTGTGTACTTACTAAACACCTATAATTATAATTTCAGCGCTTACTGTGTAAAACAAATATTTTGAACAATTTTAATTTCAAAGTACAGTTAGTTATGAAAAAAAGGTAGAAGTTGTTCAAAAGATTCAGTTTTGTTAAAAAAATACTATTTTTTCACAACTTTGGGGAGTGATGTGGCGCAATCCGCGCCATACATAGCGTACATTCAGCAATTTTAGCTAACCACGCGGGCCTCGCGGCCAACGGACGCCAGTCGGCACCCACCCAACTACCCAACGCGCCCCCCAACTCCCGCCTGGTTAGCCTTCCCTTCTGAACTTTCATGTACCATAAAGTGTGCCAATAAATAACTAACTACCTACGGCGTTTCCATATACACATCAGTGCTCAACCTCACCAAGTTTCTCATTATTGTAGTTAAAATGACATCTCTTAAAAGAGCTCTCTCATCCATGAAAGGGGTGGACACAATACCTTTTAAACCCAAACAAGAGATCAAAAGCCCAAGACCTATAGCAGCCATTAACATAGGCATCAATGGAGGGAAAAACTTTCCTTTGTGTGGGTGGAGAGTCTCATTCAATAATTGATCTTGTCCTGGTTAACTGTTTTGTTTGTTGAAAATTTCCATGTTGTTTATATTTTTTTTTTGCTGTTATTTTTGTTTGTATTGACATTATTTCATTAAATACACATTAACACTTGTTGTTACTATAGTATTGATGTTTTTTGTTGTTTTTCTATTTGGATTGGTTTTATTGAAATTCTATTTTTGTTAATTTCATATATTTCTGACATGTCTGAAATGTAACATGTGATTTTTATTGAGAAATAAATCCATCTATCTATCACATTGTTGGTTAAAATTCCAGTATAATCCCTGTATGCTGACAAAATAAACCTGATTCAACATTACATTGCATGACAACAAGAAACAACAGATTATTTTTGTTTTATTGAATGTATCACTGTAAGAAATTATAGTACTTTTACCACATATTCAGTAATGAATCCACCATATTGGAATAAATTCAACGGAGAAGAAACACAACTTATGAATCAACTGTCCTAGGCCTACTCATGCCAAAACCAATCTTCGAGAAATTTTAAGCACTTCTCGTAATCTGAATTATGTACTCGTAGTATTTTCACAATACTTTATGCAGTCTCCATCTTGTACGGGAACATTTTTGGACACTAACTTGTGAACCCTGCACAAACACTGACACTCACAGGACAAGCTGTTTAGTGAGCTTCTAGAAAATAAACCAACTAATTATTAAATAAATGGTGAATACCCATAAAGTGAGAAGACAAGCAAGACCAACAATAAAGGATGGCATTCTCTTTTTTTTTCTGGACAACAGCTTTTTCTTATAATCTGACTTAAAAATTAACCCTATCTGATTTGAGAATTGTGACAGAATCAATATGATTTCTATTTTTTTGTATGTAACTTCATACATTTTAACCATAAATCCTTCGTCAGGCACAAATTAAGATAACAAAGAAGAAAATTAAATTAATGTTGACAATAGCATTTAATTTTATTTTATTTTGGACTTATTCATTGTTATGATAACTTATTATTACTTTGTATTTTAACATATTTTTATTTTCATTTACTTTATTGTTTAGTCTTTTGTAACTAAAATTTTTTTTGCATGTCTTTATGCGATTAAATACATGAAACAACCGATATTGTTATCCAACATACCTATAATATTATGCAAATAAAGATTCTTATGCATAAAATTGTTATATTTTTTGTTTATTATCCTTTTATCATGGCACAATTGACACCAATTGACCTAGTCCCAAACTAAGCAAAGCTGGGCCCAATTGCATAATAAAGTACAAGCTAATAGTATTAGTGAATTTCAATACAAAATCGCTAATAATATTAGCTTGTACTTTGTTATGCAATCGGGCCCTGGTTGTACTAACGGTACTAGGCAACAGATAAATATAGGTACTTACATAGATAAATATATACTTAAATACATTTTCAACATTCAAGACCCGAGAACAAATATTCATATTATTCATACAAATATCTGTCCTGACTGGGGATAGAACCCAGGAACTCAAGCTTCATATTCAGGTTCTGTAACCACTTGGCCATCTGGTCATCGAAATAACCAATAAAATTTCAAATATAGAATGTCCATTGCAGTTATTTTCCCTAGAATATCTTTAGACAAACACAGAACATAGTGTCCGGATTTCAACATTCAAATACTTAAATGACTTGGAACTGAACAGTGTTTTCACCCAGTAGATGAGTCAGTTTAGGACTATGTATTTATTACTTATTCTGTGGTTTAGATTAACAGTCTGCAAGCATACAGAAAATATTGGCTGCAGACCATTTCTTTCAGTTGAAGGGTATTCTCTACATTGCACTGCTATTATGTGGAGAAAGACTTATTGAAAGTTCAACTTAAGACAAGAATAGGAAAACATTATTAAAACAGTTGGATGATTATTCAGAATAGTATACTCAATGACCATCATACAAAGGTGATCCTTTGTAATCTCAAACTAAAAACACTCAAGCAACGGTGACACTTACAGAAGACCTGAATAACACGGTAACTGTGTTGTTTTTGGAATCTTAGGGGCTTTTCTTATCAACCCATTTCATGTGATTTGAGACAACTGCTAGGAATCAAGTTTGCCATCAATTCTGGCGTAGTTATTATACATGAGTTTTGGAACAAAATGCTCTCGTAATAGAGACAAGAGGCCTTGGATATTGCACATTGAACGTGCTCGTACTCACTTCTCTCAACCCTCACTCTCATGCTAGTTTGCCAGAATGAACTTGTAAAAATTGTGATTCTGAGAGAGTTAACAATAAAGCCACAAATTAAATTTGCAAAGATCGACAAAAAGCAATCAAAGATTCGGAAAACGCAGAAAAATCAACAATGGTTGCCAAACCTCACTTTTTGACGCACTAATTTAAGACTTTACAAACAACCATGAAGTAACTAATCCTGGAAGATAACTAACTCGAATTTTTGATTTTGACTGGAAATTTGTATACTTTTACATTAATGAAACGAAGTCACACACAATTATGCGAAGAAAAAAACTGCAACTGCAATGCGATGCGTTACGAAGTTACGAGAACAAACAAGAAAGAATAAAGAATGAATGCGAATTGCGACGTAGGTAACGGACGAAGGCGAGGGAAACAATAATGTACAACTCGTAATGTACGAGCAATAATGTACGTCCGTACATTATCATGGTCGCACATTATCAGGCGTACAAAATATTGCGCGCGCTGTAATGTATGTACGTAGTGATAATGTAATGTAGACGTGATAATCTGAATCCAATCGATTCGAATGAATAGATATTATTCGCCGCGGATCGAGCGAGCGAGATCGATATAGTCGGAGCAGAACCGACCCGGCCGGGTTAGGTTGAAGGGCGAGGGCGTGCGAGCGAGGCGGGAGCCTCGCTCGCCGCTCTCGCTCTTCGTTAAGTTTTTTTTTTTTCAGTCACGGTAATCGTAAGGCATGATAATCGGAAGACATAATGCTTCGGATTATCACGTCGTACATTATTGCGCGTACATTATTAGTTCCCTGCTAGTTCGGTACGGGGTGATAATGCACGACATGATAATTCGGACATAAGCAAGGATTATCAGGCCGTGCATTAACAAGTCGTACATTAACTACACCGAAAGCGAAACGAGACTGAGTGTTGCCAGATCGGATTTTTGAAAATCCGTAGGCGTAGTAAAAAATCCGTAGAATTCCGTATTTTGCCGCTGTATAAATTCGTAGATCTACATCATTGTTTAAACAGGTTTATTTGACATTTTCTGAACCTAAGAATGCTGTTTATAGTAAGTAGAGAGAAATGCCGAACAAATGAACTTTTCCATGATTTGTTGTTGTTTCTTTAAAAAAATATGGCTCTGTCCATCGGAGGACAATTTTGCCAGTGTCTAGTAGTTTTTGCCGTTGTACGGTAAAAAATTCTAGAAAACGAAATATGAGAGGTGATGGTGGATGAACGATGACCTACATAGAAAGGAAATCCTTTCCATAATTTATAAATATTACTTAACTGTCTGTCTACTCAAATCTTGAATTTTCTAACCAACACACAATGACCTTCGCCTACCATTGACAATTTTGACATTTCCGACTCCGATTGACCGTTCCATTTTACTAAAAAAATAAATAAACGAATAAATATCACAGGACAATTCCCACCAATTGACCTAGTCCCAAGGGAAGCTTAGCAAAGCTTGTGTTATGGGTACTAAGCAACGGATAAATATAATTATATAGATAGATACATACTTACTTAAATAAATACATATTATACTTCCAAGACCCGAGAACAAACATTCGTATTTTTGATACAAATATCTACCCCGACACGGGAATCGAACCCGGGACCTCAAGCTTTGTAGTCAGGTTCTCTAACCACTAGGCCATCTGGTCGTCAAACTTACTTAACTTTGCTACCTAACCCAATGTCAAGAGTGTGAGTCAACTGAACTTATTATTATTAAATTAATCTACATGTTTTTTTTAAGGAAGTGTGTTTCATGATACGCAGAAAAACAACACTAAGTTTTTTTACGAAACACGTTTTGATGAAAATTTGGTTAGTCTTAAATTCCGTACATTCAGCAACAATTTCCGTAGATCGGGAACTAGGCCTAAAATCCGTAGATCCACGGAAAAATCCGTAGATCTGGCATTGCTTTAGCCAGACGAGTGACTAAAACGGTAACACTGGGAACGAATGATTTGAAAGTTTTTTTGTCTATTTTCTTTATGCAAAAAGCAAAGAAAACTAAGCCCATAAAATCTGTTGCACGCATTTAAATTATTTATTCGTCTCTCACTTATAAAATCCTATTTCTTGTCAGTTAGATAGCTGACAAGAAATAGAAGAGGGACGGTGCGATACTAACTTCGAATTTCGTAGTAGCCCCCTGTTTTCAGATTATCCGATCCGATATCGGTATTGGACGCCGATACGTATTGGTGAAAACAGTACATAATTTCATACGATATTTATCGGCCCCGATAACGGTATCGGATTATCTGAAAATCTACGGAGTGCATGAGGAGTAGATACTCTATGATACAAATCGAAGTATCGCACCGTCCCTCTTCCGTCCGTTCGCATTTTGCACTTTAAAAGAATAAAATGGCCTAGTACTGAAGTTCGAAGTTCGTATTGGGAGCGTGCGAAGAACAAGGTGGGGTGATGAAATCTATCGCAGCGCTCATGGTGGCCAAAAGTAGAATAGTTCTGGCGCTGTCATCTGTCATACTCATATGTGTCTGTCATTAACAAAGCAATTTAGATTTAACTACTAATTTTAGTAATAGATGTTTGTCTTATGATGCGAGCTTGAATTATTGAACAGCTGTCCCTGATTTGTTCTTAATTCCTCTACATCTCGGACATGGCTAGCAAAAATTTCCTTATGAAACGGTTTTGGTTTGAAATTTTATATTGAGTGATACTCACAAAACGGTCATCAAAATGATACTCATATAAATTAATTTAATTACTAGCGATATAAGAACAATTATATAATTTTACTTTTATTCAAAGAAACCAATAAGATAGCTTTATCTTTTCGTTTTACAGTAAAAGTACAACTAAACATGAAGTAAACAAACCCTGACATAACGAAAATAAAACGCACTTTTTGAATAAATTTTACTTACCTCATTTATTTTTAATGACCAAAATGAATTCACAACTTTTGTCCACCCAAATCACGGTATCACAATAATTTTGTATTACAAATTAATACGTTATAGGTTTGATTTTTGTCACAATGTCGCGAATGCGATGAAATTTCAAAACGTCAGAGCATCAGAGCCATAAAAGTTGCGGACGCTAGGTGGCGCTGACGTGCCGCAGACAGAGCCAGAGCCAATGAGGGCTATCGCGAATGAATTCGCCGCTAGAGGCGCTAGTGTAGCGTGAGGTCTCCGAAATGTCAAATCTCATAGTTTTGGGTGAGCTACGCGGTTTATTTATAATTAGAATAATTTTGTAAATATTTTGCAATCTGAAATTAATTATGGCAAATATGCATTCCGGGGCAATGAATGTCTGTGTTTTGAGACAGTTTTGTGTTTCGGAAACCTTTTTCCTCCTTTTTTTCCGAACAAAACGGGACTATGCAACACTGTGGCATGCTCGATATTTTTATGGTACGGTTTTAAGGTGTTTTTAAATATGATTTTAATCTAAACTTTGTTTTCACGCCGTAATAACAGACTTTGAAGCCATACTAAAAACCTCACGCAACAGTGCGCCATCTAGTGGACAAAAAACGATAGCCCTCATTGTACCGTCTCTCACTCGTATTAAAATAGT
>NC_133486.1:13039020-13044266 GCF_025370935.1 Choristoneura fumiferana | reverse complement strand
CCTCAAGTGCCAGTAGTTTCACCGGCTGTTTACTTTCCACGCCGAAAACAACAGGGCAAGCACTGCTGCTTCATGGCAGGATTAGCGAGCAAGATGGTGTAGTAATCCCGGGCGCCTTGCACAAGATTTCTGATTTTCTAGATTTGTTTCGAGCTTAGTGTGTTAATTTGTGACATTGCGGATCATTAATTAATAATTGTACAAGTATAACTTTCCAGTCACTTACACTACCTATAAATAACTCGTACTAAACCATCCCAACACAGGGAACTTTGCTAAATTACACTTGACGTTTCTGCTGAGCAACAGAACTCGACACAATGCGTATTTACATAAACTTGTTGCCTTTCCGCCCTCCGACGCAAAATGAAAATGACATTAACAGGGAATGACAAGGTGTAATCGCTCACAAAGTGATAGATCGGTGCGAAATGATTCGCCCACGAGGTGACGCTGTTCCCTCGCCCTACTTCCTGTATTTTGTTCTGTTGTAAAACACTGGTCGTTCTAAAATCCCGGGGTCGTCGACCGCTTACACTCCACGCGCTGACAGGGGTGGCCTGCGATTAATTATTGTAAAATGCAACAAAATGTGAGCGGCTCACGCGACGCCTCATTCCTGTGGTAATGAAATAAAAGGTGTTTTCGCTCGCCACGGCGCGCGCGTAATTTGACGTGTTTCACGGGCAGTGCCGGCTGACATAATCACTTGAATACCTATCTCCCTTCTTATGCCCCGTAATGACAGGACAGACCGTGTTAAAAACTACAACATTATGAAAATAACGTTATTTTTTATTGATGCACTTTGCTGTACTAGCGCGTAAATTGAGATTAACGTCTATTAATGCTCTTAGACACCTTACAATTGTTGTGCAAGCAATAGTTTATTATTCTTCTACCCGCGATGTTGAGTTTAACGTTCGGTGCGTACCTACCGAGTAGGGTAGAGTAGGAAGTGAGCAGGGATCCTAATTTAGTGTCTATTATCTATATGACGAATACTGCTCTACGCAGGGATTTAATTCATTGCATAACGCATATCCTAATACACGGATGGGGATTTTTTTTCGCGCGTGCCAATATATACTTACGAAATATATGGCGGCCCAAAATTGTTGCATTTTTGGCTATGTTATTTACCGAAATAAAAATATTAATAAGTATGTTTTTTTTTTGTATTGAACTAATTTGGTCACTGACAAAGCGAATGAAATTTGTAACAATACGAAATCTTCTCTTGATTTTTGTTTGAGGCCGGATTTCAAGCCTTTGCGGGCTGGAGATGGCCAGCGGGCCGCAGTTTCCCCATCTCTGTCCTAATATGAGTATTTTCATAATAGTCGTATTTCGACACTGGATTTATACCTATGTACAAACTGAAGCTGGAATAGGGCTATTTTTATACTATTAACCTGAGCAATGACTCTCACAAAGCGAGACAAAGGATTCTTAAAATGCGCATTTTTCGTAGGCAATTTGTAGCGACAGCGAGCGCGCATAAAAGGACGCAAATGCGCCTAATGGAGACATAATTATGCCGCACAATAGGTGTTGTTTCGTTGCAGGTGCTTTTGTACACGGAATTCTGTTGACGTTGACGCTTTCATCGTGATTGCTACGTGTATGCTACGACGTAGCTGACACTTCCTGACAAAGAATCTCTCAGTAATACGTTTTTTACGGACAAACCGCTATTTTAGCGTCTTGTAGGTTTTTATCAACTTCTCTTGCCAATACGACTAGACGTGGTAGATTAGATTAGTTTGGTTTTGTTTAGGTATTTATTATTTGCTACACGACAACTATCAGAATGAAAAACAAGAGACAGTTTTTGTTGTATCAAGTTGGACATTTTTTAGGTTCCGAATATCGAACTAAAATAAAACCTACACCCTATAGAATCACTTTGTTGCTTATTTCTGTCTATTTCTGCCAAGACTTTTTTTCCTGAAAACACGTGGAGATTGAGTTTTAGACACAGCTCTGAAAAAAAAATTAAGGCCTCCCGATAATAAGAATACCTACAACTTTATGAAATTATATTTTTTAGCCAAAAACGATGAGAATTTAAATCTATAGGGCTCCTCTTGACACAGAATCATGAAAGTTTGAAAATTTAATCTCCGCAAAAATTTACTTTGTTCATAAAAATATTGTACTACTACATATTTGTACGAAACTGTCAATGCGTGAGTCGAACTCGTACTTCGTAGGTTTATTAAGAGTTCTTAGTAAGGCGGAGAATGTTCATTCGAGGATTTTTTTTTGCTCCAAGCATTGCCTTTGTGCGTCTTGAAGACAAACAGGACAAGCTGCTAGTTGTCTTGCAGGAATTCCACACGAAAGGCGAGAAAGTGTGGGAGTGTGGGTATTTTGACGCAGTGAAAAAAAAAGAGCTTTGTCATGCCCTGTGAAGGCTGGATGTGTGTTTTTGTAGCATCGCGTGTGCCACTAAAGAGTCGAAATGTTTGTTTTTCAAAAAGTACTGACTCTAATACTATGAATGTTTTTTCTGCTTGTAACGTACCTACCTATGACTTTTTATTTTTCTTTCAGCATTCATCAAGCGAAACATTTTTAAAAATATTTGTAAACTTGCAGGCTGCAGGCCACAATATTGCATTGTTCCTTGGTTCTTATCCCTGACGATGCTGCATTGCATCATAAGAGTTAAAGAGATGTGTAACATATAATTGTTTTATTTAGCTAAGCAACAAGGCGCGCTAACGTAACCTAAGAGCGAGTAATATTCCGCTGAAAAACCACGCTGAAGTTTCGCTTATGTGAGCCGCTGTTATCATTTGACTGAGGCTGAATAATTTGGCTCATTTTTTTCGTTCCCATGTGTTTAGTCCTAACAATGGTATTAATTCGACAGTTTTTGTTATTGGTAAAAGGTATTGACTTTCCGCCTCACACTTGTTAACCTATATACAAATTCGTTACCTACAGAACAGGCCTTGCCTAGTGAGTGTAAGAGCCAGTGTAAGTTATTGTAAAGTAGCAACATTTTTGAAAGTAAATGAATAGAATTGAATTGATTAGTGGGATAAACAAGTTGAAAAATTAACATGCTAACCAATATACCTACCCTTAACTTTCTAACCATATTTGCAACATAATGAACCATTTTTTGAGCAAATGTCGTCATGGCAGACTGTACTGATAAAATAAATAAAGTTTTTTAACCATATACCTACTTACGCGATCGTCTTCAGCTCGCGCGACATTTTTAGGGTTCCAGAGCCAAAATGGCAAAAACGTAGCCCTTATAGTTTCGCCATGTCTGTCTGTCTGTCCGTCCGCGGGTTTGCTCAGGGACTATCAATGCTAGAAAGCTGTAATTTTGCACGGATATATTATGTAAACTATGCCGACCAAACCTACGTTACATAGACGTAAAGTGGGGGTGATTTTTTATTCTCATCCAACCCTCTAGTGTGGAGTATCGTAGGATAGGTATTTTAAAACCATTAAGGGGTTGCTAAAACGATTTTCATTAAAATCCAAACTGGTGGGTGGAAAATTTTGAAAAAATTCAGGATGGTAGTAAGTATATCAAACTTACAAGGAAAACTATAACGGTTAAGTTTTCTTGAGAATTATTAGTAGTTTAACAGTATATAGCAGCCTAAGGTATAAAATATACCTAAACTTGGAAGATTCCGGATGAAATACGAAATCCTTAGTAAGATATTACTTAATTTTTTTGTAATGGCTACGGTTTTTATTCAACTTATTATTTATTTCTCTGTGGCGACGACCTAAACAACCAGTAGTGAATCAAAGAGCAAAACAAAGCACGCCCCAGCGTAGACGTAGTTACAAAGTTGTAGGGCCCGCCGTCCATTGATTACGGCCCCAAACCACTTCCAACAGGAGTTGCCTTTAAACCCACTGCAAGGAAAATCGTGTAAGTTGTATTACATCTCGAGGCCGCAAAGGGAACTAAGCTAGTGATTTGATCTATGGCCTCTTAAGCAGAGGATCGTGAGTCCAAACCGGGCTCGCATCTCTGAGTCATCGAAATATCTGTCTGTGAACTCCCAAATGAACTCCCAAATACTCCCAAATGCGGTTTTTTAATCGACAGCTAATTTAATCGAAATTATTATTAGCTAAGTTTCCTTAAAATCAGTTTACACCCGTTCATATAAGATATTGAGCTCTGTAATTACAGTTAATATACAACTTTTTTAAGTCGTTCTTTTATAGTGCATATTAGGCTATTTACGCCTTATGGTAAGCAAAGACGTGGTTTGAAATTAGACTTGAAGAATTCATTCGTCATTTCCAGTTCTGCGTGCTCTGCGACTGGCGTACGCTGGCGGCGCCAGCGAAAGGGAACGCTGCGACGCCAGACAGACACTATACCACACTGTACGGACTGGGTTGGGTGACAATGGCAGCGATTTCTATGAAGTTAAGATGATTTAGATATCGAAACGTATGAGCTCTTAAGATAACCCCCACTTAGTGAAAAAAACTATTTCGTCGTTTATTGCAATTTGCATTGAAATGTACAATGTTTTGCCTGAAATTTAGATACCTTAAATAAGTCCTGGATATTTGGTACTTATAAGGTTTAAATTGTTACTAACCCATTGTATGGGCTATCGTCTGAAATAAACGCTTTAATTTCATTTAATTTCAACGCATCTACCGCATCGTGATCACAGGTACGCAAATTCTTATGTACTTATTGTAATTAACAGTGAATCATTAGGTGAAAGCAAGTCTTCAGGATAAGGTCGACCAAAGCTTTTTGGGTTTTTACAACTCCAACTAGAATGAAATCTGCAATAACAACATTTTGTAACACTCAGTTCATCCTTACAATAAGATTTATTTTCTGTAAAATTCCCAACTCAAAATAAAGATAAAACAATATAAAGCGCTTGAAACTGATTCGCTAAAATACTCTTTGGAACAAATGCTTCAAGATAAGATATGAGAGCCTGTTTCACCAATCTTTGTCAAGTTTATATTTTATGAAAATAATACCTGTTATGCTATCTTCTCTCATTAATCGATTAAAATGAACAAACAGAGAACAGAGACTGCATCATACATTTCTGTCATATAATAATAGCAGAGAGTGGTGAAACAAGGAATAAATGTCAGGTACCTAATGAAAATAAAAACGCCAGCAATTTTTTGAGAAAATCCATAAAACTAAATTTGTTACTCTAATCGCTAGAAAAGAGCCCAACTCTATTCTAATATAGCCATACTTGGTTATA
>NC_133486.1:12946791-13038920 GCF_025370935.1 Choristoneura fumiferana | reverse complement strand
TGGTATGTAATAGTCGCTACTTTCTTGAAACTAGATAAAATAATAAGTAAACTAGATATAATAGTAATCATTAAATGGCGATTAAAATTAATTCCATTTTTTGCCAAGGACGTCGTCATCCTATTCCTGTGTAGTTTGTCCTACGGGCATAGGAAGATACCTAACTAACCTAACCTAACCTACCTTTATTACAGCAAAATTATTATATTAGTAGTACTTACCATATGGCGTTCGTTCAATTTGACGTAACAAAACGGTCAAGTGTGAGTTTGGTGGGACCACGAAAAAGTTTCGTCCCATCAGTGGGACATCGCAGTGGGACCACGAGTCTGGTGGTAATATTTTGTAGGACATTAGGAGCTAAAACCTGACGACGGTAACCGATATAAGATGTGGGAAGAATATATCCCTTCGCCTGGCTAGGAATGTAATAACTCAAAATAGAGTATGACAGTTGATTACTTAGACAGGCGATGGGAAAACTGTATCCCACATTTTTATTTCTGGTTTAAAGGAACGTCTCCAACTTTTGTAAATACAGTTTTTACAAGGCGTTCAAGATGGTCGCAACAGTATATAAAGAACGTGTTAAGACACGCTGGTTCTTCGCGGCCTGGTAAAGGGTTAAAATTACATAACTACTAAAACTTTTTCTTTATTTCGAATTGCCCTAAGAAAACGTAATGAGAAAAAATGCAAAATTATAAGTGCTATTTACTTTATTATGCTTGACAAACAAAACATTTCTTCTCTCTTTCAGTTACAAAATAGTAGTTTTAATTTTAGTTACAAAATAGTAGTTTTAATTTTAGTAACTAATATAAATAATAATACTTATGAGTTTCATAAACAGCCACCAATAAATGAATGCAATGTAAAATATTGGAGGTTAAATCAAATAAATCATGCTCAATGGAACAATGTTTCCTTTGGGATCAACCCTGATACGGCTAATAAAAAATATTTTGATTTTTAAATAACGATCAAACGTGTTTCTAGAGATCCTTACCAAACACGGACAAGAAGTTAAGGGACAATTGTTTTCTTTTCTCTAAAATGGGTTTGGTTCCATTGTATAGTATAATTTTGACACTGTATCCATTTTTGCCACACTTTGGTAATGGCGTTGATATAACCTTATTTTTAAAATGAAGCTTAAAGTTAAAACCTTGTGTACCCCCCTTCTGCATTATCTACTGTTTCTAGCCGCTCGGGCATCGAATTAACAAGGTTCGTACACAGTGAGGACCCTCTAAACGAATCCCATAACTCATGCACATGTTGACGTAATGATTCTCGGTCTCGTACTTGTGACGAGTCCCACTCCTGTACCATCATGGCCCAGAGGTTCTCAATGGGATTGAGGTCGGGTGATTTCGGTGGCAAGGCAAGTTCACGCAAAGGCTCCTGGCGTCTTGCACAAATTCTATGGGCGTTTCTTCTCCATATACCACAGCGGCTGACGGCACGAGCACCTCCGACAAGATATCGATGTACGAAGCAGAGTTTAATCTAGTAGAAACTTCTACCAGTTCCCCCGGACCTGCTGCCGACATCCAGCCCCAGAAATTTAACGATAGTCTCCCACTGTTACGATTCGGGAGAACGTTTTGTTCAATATAACGTGTATTATTTGGTCGCCATAGTGACACTCTGCCATCCTGACTGGTGACAAATGTCCTTTCATCCACGAATATCACCTTGGAAAAATCATGATATTTGTAACGGTTCACCCTGTATTGTTGTTAAATAAAGAATATTATTATGGTCTTCAGTGGTTTATTTAGATCATTTAGTTACAATCTTAATTATGTTAATATTAATATGACCGGCTAGGTCAGAGGTCGGAGGCCAAGAGAGCTACGGTGTTGCCAACACACATAAAAAGAGAATTACTATTTTTTTTAAATTACGTTCCAATACATCATCCCCTTTAAACAAACAATTTTTAATTAAAATTAGTGGGGATTCCAACCTCTTAAATTATTAAAGTAAGTTTACAACTCAAAAGTTTTTATAACTGTTAAACAAATTAAAATTATTATTTCTTATTATTAGAGTAAGTTTACAACTCAAAAGTTTTAAAACAAAACTAAAATTTATATTTCTTAAAACAAAATAACACATTATACTTCTTATTATAAACTCTTCCTCCCCTCCTAAGAAGCAAAGCTAAACAATGCAAAATGTTATACACTCATACTATAACATCATCTTAAATTACATTGCAGCTACTCGTTCAGCCAACATTAGTGAAGTAGAGACTAGTACAGAGCAAGCCCGTCTTGGGGGATCATCAAGTTATGCTGGTCGGATATAGAAAGAGGTTCTTGTGTACAGCACATTATTATTATCTACTAAGTCATAAGCTCTATATCCATTACTACTAATAATTTTACCTTGAAGCCATGTTTTATCATTCATGTCTTTTTTAAACCATATGTTTTGCCCAGCAATGAACTCTTTTTTTATATCTACTTGTTCTATTATAATTTTTGGCATTGCGGTTTGCAATTTTATTAAACTCTGGCTGAACATTTAAATTAATTTTAGGTTTTAAATACTGGTGAGACACTAATAATTTAGTTTTTAAATTTCTATTCATTAAAAGTTGAGCTGGTGAAAAATTTGTGCCAGACACAGGTGAGGATCTATACTGTAACAACGCTAATCTAAAATCAGTCTTATCTTCACAGCATTTAGTTAATATTTTCTTACAAATCTGGACGGCTCGTTCAGACATCCCATTAGATTGAGCATACCTTGGACTTGAAAAAGTAAATTTAAAACCAAAATCTGAAGCAAATTTCTTACATTCTTTAGAGTCAAAAGGTACATGGTCCGAAACTATTTGACTTGGTATTCCAAAGTTTGAAAATACCTCTATTAAACAATTAATTACTGAAGTTGCACTTTTATTAGGCATTTATTTCATATCTATCCATTTAGAAAAATAATCTACAATTACCAGGTAATTTTTATTTTTAAATTCCATGATGTCTATGCCCAGTTTTGAAAAGGGTAAATCTGGTACCTCATGTGATAATAGTGGCTCTTTAATATTATTATTTTGGTAAGTTTGACATACAAAACACTTTTTTATGAATTCTTCCAAATGGTTATCCATTTTAGGCCAGTAATACATATTCCTAGCTAATTGCTTCATTTTTGTTGTGCCTAAATGACCCTCATGTAGTTTATGCATGATAGATGATCTCAATGACTTAGGTATCATTAATCTGGATTTTAAAAATACTAAACCTTCATCGGTTGTGATGTCACCTCTTAATTTGTAATAAAACCGTAAGTCATCAGGAACATCTTTAATATTGTCAGGCCAACCATTAATAGTAAAGCCTATGAGTTTTACTAACTCATCATCCTGTGATGTATTTAATATTAATTCACTTTTCTGCTCCTCTGTACACTGTAAGTAGCGAGCAAGACCTACACAGTGAATAACTTCATACATATAAGTGTCATCAGTATCACTAACATTCATGAAAGAGCGAGACAGAAAGTCAGCAATATACATTAATTTTCCTTTTAAATAGGTGAACTCTATGTCATACTTTAATAGTTTTAATTTTAATCTTTGTAGTCTGGGTGACGGTATATCATGTATGTGTTTCTTTAATAAACTCTCTAATGGTTTGTGATCATTTAATATTTGACACTTATTTCCATAAATAAAATAGTGAAATTTTTTAGTTGCCCAGACAACACTTAATAATTCTTTTTCAATTTGAGAAAATCTTTGCTCAGAAGGAGTCAGACTTCTCGAAGCATAACAGACTGGTTTGCCATTTTGTAATAAACAACAGCCAAGTCCATCTTTTGAAGCGTCACATTGTAGTACAATAGGTAATTTAGTATTAAAATTTTGTAAAATGGGTGCCTCTGTAATTATTTTTTTAATATTATTAAATACTGTTTCATGTACTGAGGTCCACAACCAAGTTACATCCTTTTTTAATAAAAGGTGGAGAGGCGATGCAATAGTAGCCATATTTGGAACAAATTTTCTTAAATAATTGACCATACCGAGGAATATCTGTAATTCCTTCTTATTAGTTGGACTTTTAATACTGTTAATGGCATCAACCCTTTCCGGATCAATTTGCATGCCCTGTCCAGAAAAAATGTGACCAAAATATTTCACTTCGGTTAATCGATATTGAAATTTATTTTTATTAAATCTGACATTATGTTCTTTGGCACGTTCGAATACTTTATTTAATACTTCGTCATGTTCCTGCTGAGAATTTCCACATATTAAAAGGTCATCACAATAAACTACCACACCGGGAATGTCACCAAACGCTGTTTCGCTGTATCTTTGGAACACTTCGGGGGCTACAGAAATTCCAAAAGGACATCTTAAAAATTTATAGCAGCCATAAGGGCTATTAAAAGTACACAAGTCACTAGACTTTTCTGTTAATTTAATATTATAAAATCCATCAGACAGATCTAGTACTGAAAAATATTTTTTATTACTTAATTTAGGTACTATCTCATCTAATGTCGGTATTAAATGGTGTTCTCTAATTAACACTTTATTTAAATCTTTGGGATCTAGACAAATTCTTAATGAACCATCTTTCTTTTCGATAATGACAAGATTACTCACAAAACTTTTTGGGTGTTCGACCTTAGCAATTACTTGTTGATCCTCCAGAGACTTCAGCTTCTCCGCAAGGCGAGTCATCAGCGCGTTAGGCACTCGACGTGGGGGTCTCACTACTGGTTCCACTCCTGGCTGAACGCGTCGCTCCAATGGGTTTTTAAATTCACCCACACCCTGAAAAAGTTGAGCATTTTTATTAATAATTAATTCCTTGTCATTTGAGGCATCAGTTTTGACTATATTAATATTATTGTTTTTCAAAAGTTTTAATTGTATTAATGACTTGAGTCCTAAAATTGGTTTAGCTTTCTCCTTTATTACTAGGAACTCGGACTCAAAACTGTCCTCATCATTCTTAGTATAGACTTTTAATATTACTTTTCCTATTGGCATTAAGTGCCTACCACCAAAGACCTCTATTATTGTTTTTGTCTCAGACATTTTAATATTATTTTCATCATCGACAAGTTTATTGAGATCATGCTGTGAGATCACATTGATCTGCGCACCTGTGTCACACTTAAACAACACTCTTTTATTATTCACTCTTAATAGCTCTGTCCATTCATTTTTACTGAGATCTATGGAGCAGATTAGTCATAAATCATGAATATTATTGTCTGAATCACTCTCATTATTATTAATATTATGCACCTTCTTATTATAAGTGCACCCAACACTAAAATGGTTGAGCTTTTGGCATTTGCCACAAGTTTTACCATAAGCCGGACAATTTTTTGGCCCGTGCTCGGTTTTACATTTCAGACACATGTAATGTTTGCTATTATATTTTTTACTATGGAAGTTATTATTATTACTATTGAATACATTCGGCTTTTTTAATCTATGATACTTATCTTTATTACTATTGTTGGAGTGTGAGTGTTGGGACTGGGTCTGCGACTGCGACTGGACTGCAAGCACCTCCCTGGACGGACTGTTCAGTGTCTTGATGTGTTCTTTGGAGAGCTCCGCCGATCTGCAGACTTCAATGAGGGCTATCGTTTTTTGTCTCACTAGATGGCGCACTGTTGCGTGAGGTTTTTAAGTATGGCTTTCAAAGTCTGTTATTACGGGCGTGAAAACAAAGTTTAGATTAAAATCATATTTAATATACCTTAAAACCGTACCATAAAAATATCGAGCATGCCACAGTGTTGCATAGTCCCCGTTTTGTTCGGAAAAAAGGGAGGACAAAGGTTTCCGAAAGACAAAACTGTCTCAAAACACAGACATTCATTGCCCCGGAACGCATATTTACCATAATTAATTTCAAATATTACAAAATATTCACAAAATTATTCTAATTAGAAATAAACCCGCGTAGCTCACTCAAAAACTATGAGATTTGACAATTCGGAAACCTCACGCTACACTAGCGCCTCTAGTGGCGAATTCATTCGCGATAGCCCTCATTGCGCGCTCCAGGCTTAGATCCTTGATTTCTAATAGTTTTTGTTGTGTGCGCCTATCCCTGACTCCAATCACTATTCTGTCACGTAGCATTCTGTCCTTCATTTCTTCGAAGTTGCAATTTTCCGCGATTTTTCTGATGCACGTGTAGAATGAGTCGAATGTTTCGTCTTCTTCCTGGTTTCTTTTATAAAAGTTGAAGCTGTTAATTACCTCGTTTTGTTTCGGCTTGAAGTAACTGTCAAATATCTTAATTATATCTTCGAGTTTCGCCTTTTCTTGGTCGTCATCGGTTTTTAATACATTAAAGTACAGTTCTTGTGCCTTGTAACCTATGCAGTTTATTAATATAGCGCCTTTTCTTGTCTCTGACAACTTTTCAAAACCCGCCGCAGTGATGAAGTTGCGAAACGAGTGCTTAAACCTCTGCCATTGAGGCCAGCAGTTGTCGAGATTTTCCAAGTTCAAACCTTGAGGCAAGGTATATTGAACGGCACCTGCATAGGCTATGGACTCTATTTGAGGCTCTTTATCTGCCATAATTAATATTATTGGTGTACTTCAATAAATACCTCGTCTTCGCCGGTTCGCCGTGACACGTGTGTGGGAATCTTCTTTAATCTTCGTAATCTTTGTGATCCTACCGACTGCGCCATGTATTGTTGTTAAATAAAGAATATTATTATGGTCTTCAGTGGTTTATTTAGATCATTTAGTTACAATCTTAATTATGTTAATATTAATATGACCGGCTAGGTCAGAGGTCGGAGGCCAAGAGAGCTACGGTGTTGCCAACACACATAAAAAGAGAATTACTATTTTTTTTAAATTACGTTCCAATACACACCCAGTTTACCCTTTGTATCTTGTGCCGCGGAGTCAGAAAAGGTTTTCTCGCTGGGCACCTATGATGCAACCCTGCGTCGTGCAGGCGTCTTCGTATTGTTGCTGGCGAAACGTTATACTCTTGTGCTAAGTCCGGAACTCTTATGAAGCCTCCGTTCCTTACCCGTTCCACCAGATGGCCATCGGTTTCAAAGCTCGTTTTTCTTGGCCGCCCAAAAGAGACGTGGTTTCTCAGCAGTCCTTCTTCTTCGAAACGGTTGCACCATAAATAAACAGTCCTCCTCTGCAAAAAAATAGTCAACTTTAAAACGATAGGTAGTTAAAAATATAACGTAGGTGTAGTTGCTACGTGAGGAAATACTAATAGAATAAAGACAATTTTGCAGATCACTGAAAGCTTAATGAAAAAGTATTTCGTACCGTGATTCCCATCGATTCAGCGATTTCTGAGACGGTATATCCTTCATCTTTTAAAAATATAATTCGATGTTTCGCGTGATCATCTAAACGATACATCGTTTCGTCCTGATATGATATTTTACATAAATCGTCCCCTCTCCACCGTAACCTATCTCGAGTGGCACTTGAAGTAATAGTGGTATCTATATTCAATTATTCTAATTCTTGACGTTTGCTTTAAAACTCAAATTAGGTTTAAAATAAAAAGTGACGTGACTGTTCTTGCTGCCAGTAAAATTTGAAAATCTGTTAAAACTTTATGTACGTTTTTTCTGTCCTGCTCTGACGGTTGAGTTTTCAAAGGCAGCTATATTATGCGATAGGACAGTCAGCGTCATATAAGTTAGCAGCAGTCAGTATCTAAAAAGTTCGTCACATACAAAAGTGTCATTAACTTGCAATCAGTCTAAGTAAGCTAATAGTTCGTACTTTCCATTCTGAAATATACCAGGACATTCACATCGTCGAATACTTGAGAGTATTCGAAAAACATTTGATATCGTTACAACAACAACGTCACTCGTTTCCTAGCACCCAGTTTTTGTAATCTCCGAAACGAACTCTACAACACTATATGTATAGGAGAAAATTGACAGGAAATCTGATAAATTTACAGTATGACTGGCTCCAGTAGTATCTGGGGGCATGTAAGGTATTCAATAGATGGTTGCAGCCATAGAAATTGAATGTTTTACGTCGGGGGTCAAAAATTACGCTTGAATAAATAAAATCAATGAATTAATCAAACAAAAAATCACAAATTATAGATATTTCAAATAATTATATTTACCTAAGCTAGTTACATATTCGACACAATTACAATTCGTTGTATGACGACATTCTATAAAGCAGGAACTAGCACATAATTTACAAAATAAAAATATGGGTTGAAGTTCTTCTTGTTCGTAAATTTCATTATCGTCCAAAAATGCATTATAAAAGCACTTAGTGCATATTCCAATAAACAATACCATTTCTTTTTCAAAGTTTAACATAAATGTTAAGTGTTCAAGTACATCCAGGAAAACATCTCGTAATACGAGTACACATTTGGGCAGAGGCAGCTGAAAAATCTTTGTTTTCCATGTTTTGATAAGGTTCCGTGATATATCTTGGGTATCATCGATTACGATAGCTGTATTTTTTTTAAAACACAATTAATATAAAGAATTGACAACAAGAGACATCATTTGCACTTGTCCACACTTCCAACACTTCACATTAAAGTGAATAGATAAAGATGTATAGACTAAAGATAGAAAACACTACCTATTTGTAACTTCAGATAGGTTATATATTATAAAAGAAAGTCACTGGCTTCATGGAAGAACTTCATTTTAAAATCTATTACTTACATATACTTATACTGTCAAGTGCAAGATCGCCATTCTTTCATCTTCATTCAGAAGCTGTCTTCTATAATTAAAATTACAATGATTAAAGATTGCAAATTATAGATGCTTCAGTGGATCTGTCCTCAGTGGATGACCCGAACAACTTGATCGCTTTGGCTTAGTCGATATTAATGACCACTCTGGACGTTTCCAAGTATTTGGTGGAATTTATTTAAGTATGCAACTTTCTGAAGCATTTTGTGATTACATAATACTGAAAAAGTTTAATGAATACAATTTTTTGGTGTCAGTAATAGATAAATAAATAAATAAATATTTTTGATACAATGTATGACTACATATTTATGCAACCTTGTTTTTGTATACATATTTTTAGACGTGAGTGTACACTTCCTTCCACCAACATGCACTGATAGAGAAATACATGAGGATCCTCCTTGTGTCTCCGCTTTTGAATGAATGCCATCTGATGCGTCTATAGACAAAACCGCATTATCGTCTCTTTTACTTCTGGCAATATATAATTGCTGCTGTTCTGTGGTCCAATAGATGCAATTAAATTTTAATAGAGAGATGCTGTGTATAGAACCTGCAAATTAGCGTTCCACCAAATTTTTTCAAGCGTCTAGCCTCTTCTCTCCGGAAAGTAACAGCATGTTTTTTTCCGTCTATCAATTTCTGACAAGTCTTGACACGTCGTTGTCCCCTTAACTGACGTTTCTTTTTACCAATGTGCTTTGTGGTTTTGATATTTTGAATGTGACATCTAAATACAACGTACACCAGTAAACAGCGCGTAATATCGAGCTGTGGGTGACGGCGTGACAATATTATTTTTGAACGCAAATACGCAATCCACGCCTCTCTGTTGCTGGCACAAACGTTCGGCCAAAATGTCTGTCCAGCCTTCCTTAAATTTCCAGTATATACGTCCGCTAGATATTTTTTTTTTTTGGTCCCATTTCCAACCAGTTTTTAGATGACAAAATTAAACGTATGTTTTTTGATGTGTAGCCACTACTAGTTTCGAGAGCTGTATCCTTACACATATCAGCGGGTAACGTACAGCCATAGTGTTTGCAAACTATTTCTCTGAAGCCATTCCTGTTTTCATTCAGAATAGTATACACGTGGCGGGCAGAAATGTGTGAGTTGCGTAATGCCATGTTTTCAGCGATCACAGAATATACTTTATTGGACGGAGGATACAGTGTTCCATTGTCGTCGACGATGCCATTTATAAAAATGTACTCTGTGGGTCAGTTCGATCTGCTGCTGCGATTTTTGCTGCGATAATATAGTCCACTAACAGCGACCTGCGTTTCATTTGATAAACGAGATCCCGAAGCTGTCGTGTCGACGACAGTACCTATATAGAAAGTTAAAGAATTAAAACTGTTTCAACTCATTTCGTTATTGCGCTGGTAGTTTCAAAAGTAGCTGATAATAAGTGTAAACTTTCTAGCTAGCTATTGGCTCTGCAGAAATGGCATCGCAATCAGGTAAAGAGTTAAAACTGTTTCAACTCATTTCGTTATTGCGCTGGTAGTTTCAAAAGTAGCTGTTAAAAAGTGAAAACTTTCGTTATTGCGCTGGTAGTTTAAAAAGTTAAAAAGTGTAAACTTTCTAGCTAGCTATTGGCTCTGCAGAAATGGCATCGCAATCAAAACAGATCAAACAGGCAAAGAAATTAACTCAAGAATAGCTAGCGGTTGGAGAAAATATTGGTCAATGAAGGAAGTAATGAAATCGAAGGAGTTAAGTGTGTCCGTAAAAAGGAAAGTATTCAACTCATGTATTCTGCCTTGTATTGCATATGGATGCGAGACATGGGCACTTACAAAGCAACTCAGAATAAAACTAGAATATTGCCAAAGAGTGTCGTGAAGCGACAATTTAATAGAAAAAAGGCCTAACCTAGCAAAAACCAAACAACAACATAGAACGGAATTATTTTTTGTGGATGGCCAAGACAAAAAGAGTATTTTCGTAGAAGTATTGACAGAAAAACATCAGACCGGTAACAAATTTGAACAGAAATCGCCATGACAACCAGATAAACAACGATGTCAAAACATGTCAAATTTTGGTTTCAAGCTCCTAACAGGGAAACGGCAAGGTTTAAGTGAAAATAAAAATATTATTGATGGAGGAAAAAAGGACGCGCTTAGGCGCGCGCGAAGCCCGAAGTCATAGAGTTTCGAAGAACTAAATAAAAGACCGAAAAAGGTAGACTCCATCAAGACCTATTTAAAAAGTGCTAATAGCGTGAAGATACGAAGTGAAAATGATTTGTTGTTGCTTTAAAAACGTTGCAGGGTCCTACAGAAATAAAGGTGATGTAAAATATCCAATTTTGAGGTGAATGACGGAGAACCAAAACAGATGTAAAAATTAACTTAAAACAGTGAAAAATGAAACGTAAGTAGCATAACACTACAAGAGGCATGGAATGCAGTATGACAGGAACATACAAAAAAGATAGAGTAAGAAATGAACAACTAAGGGCAAAAACAAAAGTGACAGATATACTAACCCGAATTGACCAGCAAAAGTGGAGGTGGACTGGTCACATGATGAGAGAAAAACAAGAGAAATGGAGCAGGATCATAACAGATTGGTACCCCAGGAATGGTAAGGAAGACGAATTAAAACTCACAGCGGGACCCAACTGGAGAAGAGTGGCTCGCGATCGAGTACAATGGAAGCAACTGGAGGAGGCCTTTGCCAGGAGATATGCAGAATTAAGAGATATTCTATAAAAAAAACTGATGAATATGAACAAAATATTGCAATAGTAACACAAAGTAAAAACAAAAAAAAACAATAAAACCTCTCCCACCACGGCCTGTCACCGAGGGAGAAAATGACCACCACCCTCGAGCCCAGAAGCTGGAGGAGGCCCTTGCTAAGAGGCAAACTGAATTGCACCCAATTCAGAATAAAGGGGGCTTATTATTATTATTATTAATTGTTATTGACAGGAACTGGCCCGGATCTGTTATAGTAAAAGACAGACGCAGACGCTTCAACATATCTACAATATTTTTTCGTCACTAATTCAATTTCTCTTGATCTTTTAGCTATCTGTTGCAAAGGCTTATTAGGCGACCTAAACAGTCGTTTCAATCCACCTAGATGATTTATAATTATCTAAAGCACCATATAGTTCTACATCTAATCGACAATGTCACAAAAATGGGACAAAGTTTATTTTGTACTTTTTGACTTATAATTAATTTGTTAAGATATTGCCAGTAAAATGCACTTCCGGAATGGGTGCCTCAGCGCCAGTACATGGCTCATCTGTATGTTTGTGCAACAAAGTAAACAGTTCTTACAAACATTGTACTGATTTCAATATCTAAATTTCTAAATGCTTCACAAACAAATAAAAAGTGGTTTTGTTTACAAAATGGGCACACGATGTTTTTTGTTGAATAATTATGATTACTGTTGGTAGTAGTAGTTAAATGTTTTTTGTTTATTAGTTTCTATTTGTGATTGTCTGTATTTGTTGTTTATTCTATTTGCATTAATTGTTTCTAATAAATCAGCCCTATTATTTAAAAAAAATATGAATTGTTCTAAAGTGGGCGACCCGCTAATATCGTTTCTACTTTCCTCCCACTGGCGATTAGTAATGAAATCTAATTTCTTCGACATTAAATAAATAATTAGGGTGTCCCAGTGGTCGGTAGGTTTGCCTAAAGTGGCGAGCGATCGCAAATTTTTGTTTGTTACGTCCACCATGTTACGTGACATGATTCGCGTTGCATCGGCTCAAAATTAAACAACGCTTGAAGATTTATCAAACCTTTCAGACAACAATAATTGCCATGCTTTATGATAATTATCTGAGCTAAAATCCAGACTGAATAACAAGGGCAGCGGTTCCCTTTAAAGCCGCCCGAAGGTAATGAAACTTATTTATGTTGTTGATGCCTGAGTTATTTATTATGTATAAGTGAAATATACGTATCTCGGAATTCGAGCCAGTGCTGGTAGCCGCCGTCGAAGTGCGGTAGTTCGATCTTGGGGAGGCGAACGAAGTCCTGTCGGCCTGAGCACGAATGTTCGCAGCCTGACACGGATGCACCGTGCCCAACGTTCTGCTGCATACTTGGGCTTGACAAGCTGCGAGCGAGCGAAACCAAAGAATAAAACTGGGTTTCGAAATGCTCCCGCTCGGCATATACCTCGTCGGAATATTCGGATAACATTTCGATCTCCGTCTGCAAACCATCAAACTCCGTATATAACGATTCGATTTTACCTAAACGACACTCCACTGCAAATCACTTAATTTTTCACACGTTTTGGTCACACTTAAATAGTTATTAAACTGCGTTAATTTGGCTTTCATACTCACACGCTTTTTTGATAAATCTCGCAAGTTTGCTTCGGCCATCTTTTACCTTTATCTGTTTCACTTATTGTCGGACTTTTACAATTAAAATCTTGATATAAAGAAATGTCTTTATTATTTATTTACTGTTTACAAACTTAGATTCGATTCGATTAATTCTATTATTAGCACACCTTGCTTTTCTATCTATTTCGCTTCTGTCAAACATGACATTTTGATTTAGGGATGTCCTATCAAAGTAGTGATGGACCTCTACAATCCCTTTCTTTCTTTATGAAGATAAGAACCTTATATTTAATTAACAGTTACGAAGGAAAACATAATTGTTTTTTTATAAGTGCCTTTCAGATACAATTTTACATTAGGGAGATATAAATCACCTCAGTAATTTGCCAGTCTAACAAGATCTATTAGCAACTCTAAGACATATTAATTAATAATAATTTTAGAAGATACAATCAAGAAACAAATTTAATAAACCTTGGCATCACTGAGAACAAAAGTTCACAATACATACTGAGTATGTCCTACGGTTATATAAAATACAATTTTAGGACTCCATAGTTTCTATAATGAGACCCAGAATTCTTTCACACTGCCAAGGGGACGGCAACTCTTGACGTAGTCTTCAAGATCTCCGGTGAGTGGTGGACATCTAAGCGTTTCCATGCTGTTTGATAGCAACAAGGATGTAGTCCCAGGCGCGTCGTAGTCAAGAGGGCCTCCAACCATCTTCGGGATGTGTTTTTCGACGAACTGGAGGCTGTTGGTCATGACTGCAATATCGTCGAACAAATCCGTAGCTCCATAATTCGCAGGAATTATATCGTCTGCATTGGCAAGACGACGTCCATCCCATCTGCATCCTGGAATGGGATTGTTCCTCATGAACGCGTCACGAACGGCTCTTGGGGTTGCCCCGCTGGAAAGGGCAGTTACGACGGCCCTCAAGTTGGACAAAGTGACCGTTTCCGGAGAAGGGACGAGGACTCCTTCGGATGTGGTGAGATCCTTAGCCATGACTGGCAAGTAAACTTCATCGCCAAACTTCAGTATCCCGAGAGATCCAATTAAGCTGAAGATCGGCTCCGGAACAATTGTAGCGGTCCTCAGAACACTATCCCAGTCAGGGAACAGCCTAAAATCTCGACAGCTGGTATATTGGGTGTTAACAGCTGGAAATTTTATCTTTGCGTGCCGCAACTTAGCCTCAAAAATGCCGAGAAAAGCACGATACAAAGCGTGAAGATTCGGGGATTCAAAGCCTCTGTAAGGGGAGAGGGCACGGGCAAAGGTACAAGTTGAAAAGCCAACACCGCGAGATGTCACGGGGATGGGTACCGCTTCATGGACAGAAACCGTCCCTAAATGCCCGACTGCTCCGGCTGGAGAGGCTACTCCGGCAAATAGCTTCGAGCGAATTCCATTCGGGCCTACGCCAAGGCCCGCCATCTTCGCACGAGTTCTCTCGTCGGAGAACTCCGTGCTCTTGACTTCCCTGAAGTCGGTAGCACGCTGCTTCTGATGCTTCTTTCTTGCTAATCGGTGCCTGCCTGGTGAAGCAATCTTGCCACTTTCTGCTTGTCGCTGAGCCCTATCTGGCCATCAATATAATATTGAAAATTTGTTCTCTATACCCGCCACCGCTCTGGTATGGTGTTGGCGTCTTCATATGGATTGAATTCCATAATCTTGTAACATGTTTCCTTTCCATGCGTTTTTACGTGATTACGCGTGAATTCGTCCGGACTCGTCGCCAATAAACACTGTCGGACTTTTACATTTAAAATCTTGATATAAAGAAATGTCTTTATTATTTATTTCCTGTTTACAAACTTAGATTCGATTCGATTAATTCTATTATTAGCACACCTTGCTTTTCTATCTATTTCGCTTCTGTCAAACATGACATTTTGATTTAGGGATGTCCTATCAAAGTAGTGATGGACCTCTACACTTATAATTCCTGTGCGATTAGCAAAAATTATTCAAACTTTCAAATTACTTTAACGAAACCGAACCGATCTGAACGATCACCAGTTTTTTGCCACACCGAGAGGGCGTTGGTAATCCCCACAAGCATAAAAATATAACGCAACAAGAACCTGAAATTATAAAATATATATATATCGTAAGTATACAACTAATTTGTAAATGTAATATTTATTAGGCAACTTAGCTTAATTTAAAAGTACTAAAAACAATTACTTTACTTTACCCGCGACCTATGATAGCCTATAACTACGCAAAAAATGTGTGTTCATGCAGCTCCTTAAGAACACACACAAATCACATAAACCACCGCCAGACTACACTGTTTCGAACTCAACCATTGCTCATCCTCAGAACAACATTTATAATTAGGTAGCATGCTGAACGGTTGTGTTGCTCTGAGGATGAGCTCTAGTTGAGTTCGAAACGCGTCAGTGTAGTGGGGTGGTGGTAATAGTTAAGTTTGTGTCATTTGTGCGTGTTCTTACAGTGTGAAAGGTTGGTAAGTAAATAATTAAACGTGGAAATCACAAACCTTTTCCTCCAGGCTAACTTGCTGAGTTGACTTTAAATTTGTCAACTGCTCCAGCTCCTTACACAGGTATAAAACGGCTTCCTTAGACAAGCGGTACCTTTTTCTGAACTCGTTTTCCCGAGTTCGAAGGTATCCCACATGCGACGGATCGCCCGCCGCCCTTTTTCTGCGCAGATGATTATGCTCATCTTGCGCCAGAGCAGCATGGAACATCTTCCATGCCAAAAAATTCTTCTTCCTACCCTCCACATCACTTTTATTACAGGTAGAATTATGACACAGGATACGTATGCGCTCAACTCGCTAGTCAGAAGGCAAATGACAACTTTACTTTAAAGTTGCGTTAGCGTTAGCGAGCTCCTCGCAAACTATTGCGAACGTGAAAATCGGTAGGTACACTACTCACACTCGCAATTGTTCGTCTCAAACATTACGCAGTCGAAGTGAGTTGCTATTCTATTCGAAAAGTGAACCGTACTCACTGTATTTGTTAGGAAACGTATCGACGATCGAGGGTAACGTATCGACGGTCGAAAGTACGTATCGACGATCGAAAGTACGTATCGACGATCGAAAGTACGTATCGACGATCGAACGCTCGATTTACGTCGTCGAATAGTAAACGAATGTTTTGTGAAAACGCTACACTAGAGGCACAGGCTATTGATTGCGAGTTGCGAGTGTTGCGACCGACGTCCGACAGACAGATTGATTCATGCAAACTTGCAAAGAATGAATGGAAGAATGGAAAAAATACCCGTTTAGATAGAGCAATAGGAACAAAGCCCATACAGCTGCTAGCCGGATGTTGTTATATAAATATAAATTATTGTAATTGTAATTGAAAAAAAAAATGAAAAAAAAATATTTATTACCAAAAACCAGAAACAATTTTAAACATTAATTCGGCGACACCCACACTAGGCAGAGCCTGTATCGAGGGAGTCAAAACAGAAAAAAGAAGAAGGAAACAGACACTGATGTTATATAATAATAATAGTAATAAGTATAACTTAACTAAGTCACAACAAATAAGTGTGTGTGTGTGTGTGTGTGTGTGTTTGCGTTTGAATGAGAGTGTGTGTATGTATGAGTATGTGAGTGTATGTGTGCGTATCAAGGTTGGTGCAAAGGCTCCCAACCATTACCTAGTAGTTATTATATCCTCAGCCTCTTTATAGGATAAGCACATGAAATACTTGCGACTCTTTTCCTTAACTTCTGCGAGGCTAAGGAATTTTAAATTTAACTTTTATGCACTGCGTTATACACGAAAGGAAATTGTGATTTAATTTAATCATTAATTGCTCTATTCAGTTTAATACACGAACCTACCTACAAGTGTTAGTTGTCCGTCATTTGGCAACTATAGGGCTATACTACGAAAATCGAAGTTCGTATCGTACCGTCCCTCTCACTCTCGTTTGAAATAATATTAGCATCAGCGGGAGACGGTACAATACGAACTTGGAACTTCGATTTTCGTAGTTGCCCTACTGTTGCAGCTGTATTTGCCAAGTAGTAGAATATAAATGGTAGTTAACGGTACTTATTTCATTTTGAGCTCGAGGGTTATGGTTACTTTTAACTTAAAACTACTAACATGAACAGGATAGCACGATACGAAGTTAGATTTTTCAGATATAAGGCACAGTCGGCTTTTTTTAAATCAATGTTAAATGAAACGAAGATTTACCCCCGGTTTCTTTCCGGTAAATGTGATGCCGTCTCTGTTTGTTTTGTTCTAATAGACGGAGACGGCATCACATTTATCCGTCAAATGAATAGCTCCTTAGGTACTGTATTATGGAGCAAATGGAAAATGAAAAACTCGAAATTATTACGTCAGAGCAGAAAAATTACCATTTGATATTACGTCAACAAGGAAAATTGTCCATCCTGAAAAAGTCGAAAATGGAATCTTGTCCCATGTTAAATTGTCAAATTTGATGTAGGTATGCCAAAAAAAAATTACCACTTGTATTTAGGTACGTACCTACACTCAGAAATATGACGAATTGTAAATATGTTGGACCCGAAATCATTTGTTTTGGGTCTACATATTCAGTTTATACCTGCTGAGCTGGCAACGTTGCATTTTTGTTAGTTTTTTCTCGATTATTCCATAAAAAAATAATGAAAATTAATAATGTTGTCTGATAGAACACTTCTTAATATGTAAGTTAATGTGTCTACTCCATTAATAATTCGTTATAGAGACACATTAACTTAGATATTAAGAAGTGTTCTATCAGAAAACATTTTTAATTTTCATTCAATTTTTATGGAATAATCGAGAAAAACTAACAAAAATGCAACGTTGCCAGCTCAGCAGGAATAAACGCTCTTAAGACAAAGTGGTAGGTAACACATTACACAGGTGTTACTTATGTTTTAACAACACATGGCATAAGACAACATTCACTTATTGCTTATTTAATTTTGTTCCTAATTTATAATTAATTTACAACAAAAATAAATTTGGTTGTAAATATCTTTCAGTGCAATTACATTTTGACTTCACTTTGGATGGTATTCATTTTGGTCCAAATTCAAAATAGTCAATTCAAGAGGACGATTTTCCGTTTATACCAAATGACAGTAAATCGAAACGAAGTATACAGCCTCTTATGATGTCACGACCAATCACATCCTAATCAGAGGCCGTTCCTTCCACATTCACACACATGCAAGCCGTCACAACACAATGCATCAGATAAATATGATTATGTGAACGCAATCATATAAAATATATGAAACCGATACCATTCTGTTGCGTCACGACACAACACGACAGATAAATGTGAATGCAGCTGTTACGTTATTAAAACGCTCGTTAGCATGTGTATGGCCTGAATAAAATGTATGTCGTTTAAACGCACTTTAAGCGCTTGTCATCTGGACTTAGCCTTAGACTCGCACGCAGCTGAGATTTCAATATTTTATACATCAAAAATTAGCCTAACGTTATTCCAGATGGCCAGCTATCTGCACACCAATTAAACAAATCCGTCCAACCGCTTTAACGTGAAGGAGTAGTTCATACACACACATACACTTATAATATCAGTAGGATAGCAGGATAAATAAAACAAGCTTCTACAAAAATAACATCAGTTCAATTGTTATATTTCATAATGTCCGCAACTGAGCATATAACACAGTAAATAACACGGCTTACTTAAATAATTTAACAATATTATGAATAAACAAAACACAAGAGGTTTCTGCATACCGGAACCCATTGTTTCCCACTGATGCACATATAGGTCAGAGTTTTTTTTTATAAGGGAAACAAGTAGTTGAGCAAGCAAGTTAATACGAATTTTTCCGACAAAATACGATTGCAAAACATTACCTATTAACTATAGGTAGTGCCACGTGAGTTGCAGTGAATGATTATACACAGCTACAAAAAGAACGAACACAGAGCTTCAGTTTCAGTGGACTTCAGTCCACTTCCCACTCTGTTCTCATTTTAATGTGGATTCGGACTAACACGCGACTGATTGATTCTGCATAATATATATTAAAATTAATAGACTAACACGCAATTTGAGAACTTTAACGTATCAATATGAAATTGAATTAATAATACGCGAATATTCAGCATTTTTTTGTCATTAGTGTCTTCGCAGGTGTTAAAAGAAAAGGTAATGCCCAGGGTTGGTTTTTTTTAATGAAAATTTAAGACAATACCGATGCTGAATTTAAAATTCTTGTGATTTGTCTTACCTTTGTGCTAATAAACGCAGGACGCTAATGACGTTTGACCACACAGTCAAAACGCTCGAATATTCGCCCGACCGCTTACTTTCTCAACCTCGTATCTGGCCACACATTCAAGAATCATCTTTATGTTAAGTGTGTTAATTTATTGTATACGATTCAGGTAGATACGAGGTAGAGAAAGCAAGCGGCCGACAATTCTAATTTATTAAGTAGAATATCAAGTGTTTACAAACTTTGAAACCAACTTGTGTACTATTCACTCACGAAGGCGCACCCCTCCACAGCTAATTATCAATGTGCACGAGTAAGCCTCGTACTTACACGTTGTCTGTCTTAGTGTGCGTGACAGATGGTACGCTTGCGACTTAGGACACATTCGAGCTACGCACAAATAGATTTATCGTACGGATACGTTTGCAACTACAATTATAACATGTGGAGGCGCCTTCGTGAGTGAACAGATCAGGTCGTTGACAGTATTTTCCAAAATTTCCCTACAGCAAATCATGGAAATAATACCTCCCCGACTCCGTCCACGTACATGCCGTTTATAGCTATCCCGCGGGAACTATGCAAGTTTCCTGGACAAAAGTACCCTATGTTCGCGGGACTCAAACTATCTGTATACCGAATTTCATCTACACCGGTTCAGCGGTTTAGACATGAAAAGGTAACAAAGGCAACAAACAAACAGACTTACAAACTTTCGCATTTATAATATTAGTGGGATGTATTTATCTATTTAAGTACAGTAACAGAGATAAAGTTTGCTCATCGGTCTTCGGAAAAAGGCAATTGCCTGTTCACGACGATTTCCCAACACTGGCGACCGTCTATCAATCATCGTATTTATAAGTGACGTTTTATATCAAAATAAATACTGCACCTTTATGGACTTAATTAGTTCTTCGGATATCTATAGAGAGCTGTTGCAACTACTAGAATAAGGATGGTTCCCTCTTTTTCCTAAAGATGCCATCGTACAATTTAAAGTTTTGGGGGTTTCAACAACTCTTTATTATATGTTTTCATCTAAATGCGTTCGTACTCTATTGCACCTGTACAACGACTGACAAACGTCACATAAGTAGTGTGTGACAACGTTCTACGAAGCCGAAATTAGCAGTCTCTTTGCAAGACCGATGTGCAATCATTATGGCCGGGTACTGTATGTTTATCCGTTGCCTATACCTTAACAAGTTCGTATATGACACTCGTTGGAACCCTGTCGCAGGGAGCCTCTGCTCTCAAGTGTTGCTCACTGCAACAAAGTTCTACCACGTATCACGTACGAACTTGTTATGTATAGTGCCCATAGCAGAAGCTTTGCTTTGTTTGGAACTATACTCGAGTCCAGAATTAGGTGAACCAACTTGACAGTTCGTTTACACAAATTTTGCCATTGAAAAAAAAAAACGCAATATCGATATTACAAAAAAACATAATACGAAATAATAAAAGAAATCTTTTATTTGAAAGATCTGGAAAAAAGTATTGAACATCGGTAAGGACGCCATCCGCCATTTTGTTTTATTGACATTTCATAAATTATATGTCATTCGACAACTTGCTCGGAACTATGAAATTTTCGTTACGTTATTGTTTTTTCGGCTATCAATTTAGTTCGCCTAATTCTGGACTCGAGTTTAGATCAATTAGTATAATATTAAATATAATGACCCGGATAACTCACGTCTTAAATCGAGTTTAATCGAGTTGCAGCAGCCGCTGAGTCGCGTTGCTCCGAAGACGAAGGGCTACGGATTAGCCCGAAACTCGATTTAAGACGTGAGTTATCCGGGTCATTATATTTAATATGAGTGAGTCTCACGGTAGTTTCATGTTCACAATTAGTATAATGTTTAAACTTTCATGATTTTCACTCATAGTTAAAATACCACAAACAGGACTTACCACGCTAAACAAACGAGTAATGTTTACCTCGACATTTCGACCACATTATATTACAGTGGCCGTGGTCACGAGACTGAAGTGTGGGGTGTCAAGTCTGCCTAGCAGCGCGAGTCGAGTCCTTCGAAACCGCACTTGATGACAAATAGTACTGGTACCCGTATCTCGAACTACCCGCACTTGGTCATTTTTATTTGTCACCCCATCATATTACTCGTGTGTTTAGCGTGATAAGTCCTGTTTGTGGTATTTTAGATCAATTAGTGTCAAAATTGTCCAATGATATTTATTTTAATTGGTGTTTTTGATACCATTTCACTTTACTGCCTTAGTTACGTTTAGAACTTTGAACAGCAGCTGCTAGCTACCGTTTAACGCCAATATCATTGTTTGCCGCGCTTGCCGGGTGGTTTCTGCAGCTGGAAACCAGAGGATTCCTGTGAGGGGGCGAAGGAAGGCGCGGCGAGCGGCGCCGGCGCGGGCGCAGGCGTTGGCTGCCAACTGCCACCTGTGTGCAAGGATTTTTCATACTCATAAAGTTGGTATTTGGGTCAATCAAGTTTTTAGTGTACCATGTTGCCATGGTAACGTCTCCTGAGCTAGCATATTTTACGGGGTACAAATCCACTGAAAGTTAAAGAGTTGTGATAGTTTTAAGTAAAGATGTGCAAGTTGCAGAAAGTTTTTTAAAAGTTGGGTGAGTTCTCGGATTCACAAGAAATATAACAAATTTTAATTTAAGAAACGAAAAGTTTCGATCCCCATACAAAATCCGTGAGAAGTTTCGCAATTTTGGAAAGTTTCCTTTGGCACAGTAGTAGTTTTAAGTTTAAGGCAATTCCTTGATGGCTCATCTCCTAAGCGTGCTAATAGTATAAACTGCAAACATTTACCACTGATGTTTCCTGAGTTACGGGACTGAATAACAACACTAATAAGTTGATTGACCCCATTTATGCTGGTTGTAGGCGACATAAAATGACTTTTTATGCTCTAGTGCACAAAGTAAAATCTTCGTCCAAGACCAAAGCAATCAGACACTAAGCCACGAACTCCAGAATTTTACAAGAAATGTTATTATTGAATTTTGGTTTTTATTTTATTTATTTATTTATTTTTATCTTACAAAATTAATAAGACTATGCAATAGTAATAATAATGTTTTTATAGAAATAGAACTTTATCAGAAATTAAAGGTTGTAAATAAACTTTTTTGTATTTTTTTTTTCGCTATTGTAGTGAAAAGCAGAATGTATAACGTGTTCACTAAACTCATTTACTCTCGACAGAACTATAAACACGCGCCTGCGGCTCGTGTGGGTATAAACGCTTCCGGTGAAATGACACGTTTTATGCACTTGTTGCACAATCTAATATTCTCAAACATGACCGTAAAAGTAGTCATTGTTAAACAAACACATGTTGTCTAAACAAATAAAAAAAAAAAACTGGAGTGCTAAACTCTACAACAATATTGCATATAAATTCTATTGTTGTAACTTTAAAAAATGTACAAACACCATTACCGCATAAAGGCTGTTTACGCAAAACGTAACATAGTAGGTCGTGTCGTGTAGAAAGTCACTTTATGGAAATGTGTGATAGACCCTTAAATCAGTAAATAGTCATTCGTAGTCATTCAAAGTCAGTGAGAGACGTTGCACGTCAATAACGATCTCAGGTCAGAGCGAGCTCAGTGTCAATTTGTGTCAGGGACTGGATGGCAAACGAGCAAGTTCATGGTAAGAGATCACCACCGCCCATAGACAACTGCAACACCAGGGTATTGCAGATGCGTTGCAACCTAGAGGCGATGTAATACCTCAGTGCCAGTCAGGCTGTCTTAGCCGGTGCAAGCACTGCTGCTTCACGGCAGGATTAGCGAGCAAGATGGTGTAGGAATCCGTTGCACAGTACCACCTGCAAAATCTAATCTAATCTAAGGTCATCTCAATCATATTTGTAGAAATAAGCATTTGTACGGTGTCAGTAACGTGAAAATATAGTGGTGAACGTAATAGCGGTTTAATTTCATCGACATAACCTCAACCCTTCACAAGACACCGGCGGCAGCTGGCTACAGGAGGCGGCAGCTGTCCAGACCGATCCCAGGGGCTCGGGAGAGGGTCTGCCTTCACATCGGCATCATCATCATCAGCGACAACCAAGGCGCGGCCTGCCCTTCGAGACTGCGTTTTGGTCTAAGTTTTAACCGTAAACGACGCAGGGTGCGCACGTACGTCTCATCAAATCAACCCCCGACAGTTCTCAGGGCGAGAATTGCCACCAAAGGCCATGACAATACCGGGTAAAAAAGTTAAATAGTGTGACACTACATACCGCTAGTATCGTGTCCAGGGAATGGTGATAAAGAGTTTCCCAAATAACTGAAAGGTGTTGGTCCCGCCAACTGCGATATGTTGCCTGAAAAACCAAATTAAGTAAATTTTAATTACACAAATTAATTACTTACGTATTTTCCATGGGATGAACATGATTGATTGTAAACACAACACAACACAATAGATAAATTGAATGTGGCTTAAAACGAAGTATAGTGCGTGACAAAGCATTACTTTGCGTAAGGGCTTAACGCATTCACTGCCACCGACGCACATATGCGTTTTCGGAACTTCGCCCAGTGCCGCTGTCATTATTATTCATACATTTTGAACGTACATGGGCGTCGGTGACACCTGTGGGAAGTCAGGTGGCAGTGAATACGTTAATTAATAAAAAAACAAAACCCAATTGCCTTAAAAACTAAAAGGAAGAAAATAAGTCTAGTGGCCTAAACTCTACCAAGAAGCTCATTTAAGGTTCAACAGTCGGGACCCATTACCAAAGTTTTTTGAGCTGGTTACGATTTAAATTTGTTTTTAAGGCAGTCGGGTTTTTTGATTTTTTATTAAATTTAATGTTTTTTATTTTAAAAGTATTATAACCCATATATATTTAGAATAGGCTAATTATTAACTTTAATTTGATTCCTTGTTTTTTTTTATTCTTAGCCATATTTTTTTCGCACACGCCATATTGAAATATTATATACTCTATGTCATTCCGTCAGTTATGATGAATCCAATGATACCTCATATGTTACAATCCGTCCAGTCGTTTAGGCTGCAGCGAGGACCAAAGAAATGGACATACATACATACATACATACATAATCTCGAAAAACATAACCCTCCTTCTGGCAGTCGGGTAAAAAGCAAGTGAGACATACTCAGAACGGCCCGTGGGTCGGAGAGCACAGCGCGTCCGAGGCTGCTGTCGTTCATGCCAGTTTTGGTTTTCTTGCGGGTGCCCTCCGCGTCGCGAAGTATCTGGTCCAGACTGGTGCTAGCTGTAATAACAACAAGACATCTTTAAATAATTTTTCATCACACTTGCTCGTAAACAGTGTCGTAACATGCAGGCTACCTTGGTTGCAACCCCCCAAATAAACCCTCGACCTTAATGTGCTTGCCATGAAGCCTAAGGTCGGTAAATGAGTCCGTGCCCGTACTGATGCTGCTGCGTCGTGCTTCTAATAGACTCGTTCGTAATTCCTTATTTACCGCCCTTAAGACTCAATGTACTATATTGAATCAGGCGTTACTTTGCGGAGGTCCATATCAATGAACTAAATAACTAAAAGAATTTCCTTGCTCACCCGCGACCTTATGGTAGCTAAGTTTATGCAAGATATGCGTGTTCATGCAGTTCCTCCACCTCCACACTGTAAGAACACACACAAATCACACAAACCCATCTAACACCACCACCACACTACACTGACGCGTTTCGAACTCAACCAGAGCTCATCTTCAGAACAACATCTTTAGAGACAAGACATCTTTATTTCCCAAATGACAGGACCACGGACCGACCAGACGTTAAAAGCGAGCTGTTACTATCAGCTGTTGCCCGAGACACCGTCCGCGTACAACTCTTTATCGCTATCCCGCGGAATTCGCGGAAACTATGTAATTTTCCACAATACAAAAGCTATCATGTCCTTCCCTGGGACTAAAACTATCTGTATACCGAATTTCATCTAAATCGGTTCAGCGGTTTAGACGTCAAAGAGAAAGTAACAAACAAACAGACAGACAGGCTTACAAACTTTCGCATCCCACTAAATAAGTTTGTAAGTCTGTTTGTTAGTTAGTTTGTTTGTTTGTTTGTTACTTCATCACGTTACTTCACCGCTAAACCGATTTAGATGAAATTGGGTATACAGATAGTTTGAGTCTTGGGGAAGGACACAGGATAGTTTTTATTCCGGAAACTTTCATAGTTCCAACGGGATAGCGATAACCGAATTTTCCACGGACGGAGTCGCGGGTAACGGCTAGTTTATAATATTACTAGCGGAGGCGGACCTGGCAGACGTTGTCCTGCCCAATAAAACACTTATACCGACTACAGCACAGCGCCACCTACCGGGTCCAATCGCGTTTTCAAACCATCCAGAAACCTATTGAAGTATCCACGCGAAATTTCATTTAAATCAGTCCAGGCGTTTAGGAGGAATTAGGTGACAAACACACGTACAGAAGAATTATATATATTTAGGTAGATAAAGTCCGATTGTACCAACTTTGTGTATGTTTTAGCAAAAATAAATGATTTGATTTGGATAAAACGAAAACTTACCGGAGATAGAGTTGAACACGTCAGTGGAATCCTTGAGGACGTACTTCCTCAGATTGAGGTACTGCTCCTTCTGCGCCTCCACTTGCGTGTGGACTGCTTGCAGCCGCCCCGCCAGCGCCACCAGAGACTCGTGCATGCGCCGGATGCCCAGCGTCAACTCTGAAAACATAAAATAAGGTTGAAGAAGTGATCATTTTATCTAGAATAAGGGTTTTCACAGAAGCGAAATATCGCTAGATTGCGTTAGTATCGTGAGGTCCGTTTGACGTTTGAGAGAGTGAGAGAGAGAAACATTTATTTACGCATGTTCGATACACATAAAAATTACAGATGGAAAGAATAAAAGTAATATCGAATAGTAAATGACGTGGCTCGTGATTGGTAAAATTTATGGCTGGCCACAAATTGCAGTAAAATATGACCCGCTTGGAATTACCACATTACACCTTTATATATAATTTGAGTGAATAATAGTAGTAATTTTAGTTAGCAAAATAAAAAAAAGTTAAATACCTAAATTTACTTTTCACTTCTCATGCTTGTAAAATTCGTGTTTATGCTGTATACGTACGTGCTGTGTGTATATGTTTATGGTGTGTTTGTGTGTGTGTATGTGTGTGTGTGTGTGTATGTGTGCGCGCGTGTGCGCGTGCGTGTGTGTATGTGTGTGTGCATAATTTTGAAATAAAGAGTTTAAATGAAGATTTAAACTAATGTCGCATACATATTTCGACAGATTCTTGCATATTTTCGTCATTTTCTGCTTTTATGCATATTTGCATGTATATTTCAAGCTTTTTATCGTACTTCCTACTAATATTATAAATGTGAAAGTTTATGAGTGAGTGAGTGAGTATGTTTGTTACTACTTCACGCTGAAACGGCTGGACGGATTTGGATGAAATTTGGCAAAAAGTTAATTTATAACCTGGATTAAAACATAGGATACTTTTTATCCCGATATTCCCACGGGATGGGGATAAAATCTCGAAACAACAAACGTTGGGCTTAGAGTAATAAAATTTGACATGATTGTTTTTAATGTAACGTCAATTAAAACAACTATTTAATTTTCGGGAATTCCTACGAGAAATTTTAAAAATCCCGGAATTTCAATTCAGCTGCTGGACCTAATGATTTACGAGTGCGAAGGCACGGTTAAACACTATTGTTGCATATAATCCGATCTGTAGTTAGAACGAACCTTGTTCAGTGAGAAGCTTGGGCGACGATTGCATCTGCTTGTCTGCCACTTCCATCTGCCGACGGAACGTGATAATCTGCTGTTCTAGTTCACTGAGCACTTCCTTGATGTAGGGGGGCGGCGCCATGCCTTCCAACTCCGTGCCTGCATCAAAGACAACATGAAATAGCAAAAAAACATTAAATTAAAAATCAAATCAGGTTTTTTGATTTTTTTAATTTAATGTTTTTTATTTTATAATTTTTGATATTTCTGTGAAAATAGTAGATTAAGGGGCTGTTTCACCATCCATTGCTAAGTGTTAACTGACGGTTAAGTGTGATGCCGTCTCTATCTGTTTTGTTTGAATAGACGGAGACGGCGTCACATTTAACCGTCAGTTAACACTAATCTGGATGGTGAAACAGCCCCTAAAAGTATTATAACCTATATATTTAGAATGGGCTAATTATTAGCTTTCATTTGATTTCCATATTGTTACAATACAACATTTTTTTAAATACCTTCGCCATATTTTTTTTCGCAGACGCCATATTGGTCCAGTCGTTTAAGCTGCAGCGAGGACCAAAGAAATGGACATTCATACCCACATGCATACATACATACATACATACTTACATACATACATACATATATACGCTCGAAAAAAATAACATTCCTTTGGGCAGTCGGGTAAAAACAAGAGGAAATGTCGTAAGTACCGGTTGGTTTGTGTTGTAACCAGTCCCGCCGGAAATACTCACATGCGTAAAGACTTCTCGGCGATTATTGGTAGTATGAGGAGATAGGTAGAAGAACGAAGGTCGTCGACATAGCCAAACGAATTAGCTCGTTGGAGTGGCAATGAGTTCGCATGGAGACCGCGTATCGGCAAGCGCAGTGTAAGACGTCCACCAACGAGATGGACTGACCGGGTTAGAGCCGCGAGTTCAGGTGGATGCAGGCCGCTTCCAACCGAAGTAACTAGGTCTACGGGAGCAGCCTATGTTCAACAGTGGACGGCTGATATGATGATGATGCATTCTGATCGTAGTATTTTTTGTAGCGTCTGTGGTTTTGTGTGTGTGTGTGTGTGTGTGTGTGTCACTCACCGAGCGCGTCCCGGGCGCAGGTCTCCGCGTGCGCGAGCGCGGCGGCGGCGGCGGCGCGCAGGCGGCCCGCGGCGCAGCGCCCGCGACACACGCCGCTGTGTGTGTGTGTGTGTGTGTGTGTGTCACTCACCGAGCGCGTCCCGGGCGCAGGTCTCCGCGTGCGCGAGCGCGCGGCGGCGGCGGCGCGCAGGCGGCCCGCGGCGCAGCGCCCGCGACACACGCCGCTGTGTGTGTGTGTGTGTGTGTGTGTGTCACTCACGAGCGCGTCCCGGGCGCAGGTCTCCGCGTGCGCGAGCGCGGCGGCGGCGGCGGCGCGCAGGCGGCCCGCGGCGCAGCGCCCGCGACACACGCCGCTGTGTGTGTGTGTGTGTGTGTGTGTGTGTCACTCACCGAGCGCGTCCCGGGCGCAGGTCTCCGCGTGCGCGAGCGCGGCGGCGGCGGCGGCGCGCAGGCGGCCCGCGGCGCAGCGCCCGCGACACACGCCGCTGCTCAGCGTCAGCGCCTGACGGAGCGTGGCCTCCGCTTCCACTGACACCTGGAACAGTCTTCATTTCAAACCCGGAACCTAAAATAGGCTAGTGTCACAAAACAGATAGGTACAGAAATCAATCTACATACAAAATGAGCTCGAGCAACGCACACATAGACACTGCTCACGGACCGGTTGGGACCAGTGCGAGCGCGAGTGCCATCCGCTCGAGAATGCGAATTTATTACACTTCAAAATATAAAAATCGTACATTTCGCCAATGTCGAAATCGTCGCTAGATATTTTCTGTTACAAATTTGTAATATAACAATAACATTAACATTTAATTATTTAGTTATTATTAGTTTTTATTTCCATTCTTCCTGTTTCATTCTCAACAATAAATCAAACAACTAAGATACGAGTGCCACTATATTGTATTTCGATCCAATTTATGTAAAGTGTAAACAAAGACGCCATTTATCCGACCACAGACATTCAGTGATGTGAAAACCTAGAACCTATTGCAAAATAATTAATCTGTTCAGTAAATCGATTAATTTATTAATTGAACAGATCAAAGTATTTTTGTCTATTTTATTATTTACAATACTTGATTTAATTCCAAACACTGTTTATTTAATTATAAAAGCAGTAACTATTTTTAATTTTAAGCTACTATAGATTATACCCATGTTTCGTTCAAGAAATAACGTCAGATTTTGACGAAGATTTTTTCAAATGAAAATTAAATATTGAAAGTCTAGTTAAAAGACACGAATTATAGATATATGTGTTATTGATTCGATCCAGTGGTTGTTTATACAAGGATTTTGATGAAATCGGTTTGTTTACACTTCTTATAAATTGGATAGACACAACCATACCACGATAGTTTTTTGTGCATAAGCCATAGTTGACAACCCTAGAGCGACCGCTGAGCGTACGTATGAAAAGTGAAGTACATAGGTACATGAGATAACTTCTGTACCTTTTTGTTTTGTGCTAGTGTACTAGAAATAGTAGATTATTGTTGTGGCATGGAAAAAAACAATAGCTGGCTGATTACGAGTCGTTTAACTAATACGTACGAAACTAGCAATTGCTATTCCAGCCGAGACTAATACAAAGCTTTTCTGAAAAATAGTGAAGAAAAAAACTAAATTTGTACTGTCAGTTCTGCGTGATTTCTAGCCGTGCAACACGTTTTAGCACGGCGTGACGTCACTGGCATCCACTCTCGAACTTTGACGCGCTTCACAATTTTTTGTTTGATTGGCAATAAAAAAACGTGTCAGCTGCCCGTGCTCCTAAGTACTTATATTATACAGCGTCTCCGACCATGGAGCTTTAAATTCCAGGTTCGATTCACAGATATAGATTACACTAGATTACGCAAACGCATCTACTTCGCGTGTACGAACCCGGACCTTGGTCGGGGTTGGCCCCATACAAAGAATGACCGCAAACTGACTAGTCATGACTAGTGACTGACTCGAGCCCCACGGCGCGGGCGGGCGGCGCATTTGAATCGATTTTGCGCGGACATCGGGGAATTCACATCGCTAATTCGCTCTTGAGACGTCACAGTAGATATAAAAAAGTGACACGGTTGGTTTTCATACAGATTGAGGTGTTTGCGTTATCTAGTGTAATCTATATCTGTGGTTCGATTCTACTCACGAAACTAAGCTACTTTTGTTTTGTAACATTTTCAAAAAACTTAAAGGACTCCGGACTTAAAGTATGAAAAATGTGGTTTCAGTTAAATATCCTGAGATTTAGATATGTTATAGATCTCAAAGTCCTTAACAAAAGCCTCTAAGGGTGCTACCTCTGTTTCCGAACCCTTTTAGAGTTTAGTTTAGTTTTTTAGAGACTTTTGTTCAGGACTTTAATGTGCCGTCAATTTAGTATTGTATCGCATACATTGAAAATTAGTTACATTTCAATTGTATGATAAAATGAAATTAACAGTGGTCAATATATTGTAGCTCAGTTATGCGACTGGAATCGAACCCTGGATTTAGGGCCCCCGCACATTATGACCACCAGTCACCGCCACCAAACGCGACCACCAGTGGTTCAGCCAGTCCACTACACGCCGCCACCAAGCCACTGGTGGCTTCATGCGGCCACTTGCGTCAAGTGATCGGACACTGTGGCCGTGTGGGCGCAAGAGTCGAACAAAACGCAGCCACAACTAGCGAGCGCGGTCGACTCCCGCAGCTTGTGGCTCGGACGCGGCCACTCAAACGCTCGGCGTGCGCCGAAGGGGTGTAGTTATTGTACGACCTGGACAATGCTCGACCGATTTTGTACGACCTGATAATTCAATCACATGTCACTTGGAACACGGGTCGAGCTTTATCACCCTGTACCGATAATGTTCAAGGTGCTATGGACAACCTGATTTTGTACGACCTAATAATCGGAGCACACTTTTGACAGCAAGCAATCGATTCGCACGATTGATCATGTTTTTCGTGTACACCGAATATTAATAAATTTAGTAGAAAATAACTTAATTTGGTCCTGGCGCTTCACCGGCCGCTGCCGCGGCACGCTCGCTACGCTCGCTCGGCTCGCGCATTGTGGTCACAATTGGACCTAACACAACCTAACACAAATCTATGGTCATTCGATTCGATTGGATTCCGATTATAACGACGTACAATAACAGGTCGAGTATTAACAGGCCGAGCAAAAATTTGGACACCCTAATAATGCACGACCTAATATTGTACGACTTGATAATTCTAATCCAAAATGAGTTCGTATTGTCAGGTCGTACAGTGATGGCTGAGCAGTATAGGGTCGAGCATTACTGGTCCCCCGCCGAAGCAATACAAAATGCGTCCGCAGCTCTTGGCTCAAGCGTGGCCGCCACTAAGAGCTTGTCCAGAAAGGGCGAATTCGCCGCGATTCTCTCGCGCGTATTACGCGCGACCGTTGCGTCCACAAGGTGCGTACCAACGCGCGAGCATTTGGGCACTCGATACGTGCACTCGCTCTAGAGTTCGCGCGTTAACTGGACGCAACAAAGCGTCCCTAGTATCTCGAGTCGAGAGTCTGGCGTAGTGCACGCGATTTACGCGCGTATTTTGAATTCGCGCGATGCTTGTGGACGCGATGTATTGACGTCTAGTATCTCGACAACATTTATCACGAGCTTTGCGGTGAAGGAAAACATCGTGAGGAAACCTGCACAAACCTGCGAAGCAATTCAATGGTGCGTGTGAAGTTCCCAATCCGCACTGGGCCCGCGTGGGAACTACGGCCCAAGCCCTCTTGTTCTGAGAGGAGGCCTGTGCCCAGCAGTGGGACGTATATAGGCTGGGATGATGATGATGATGATCTCGACAACGCGCGTATGAATTCGCGCGATACGATTCGCGACGAATTCGCCCCTTCTGGACAAGGTCTAAGTGGCCAATGTGCGGGGGGCCCTTAAAGCCCCATGGTCAGAGACACTGTAGATGCGAAAGTTTTTAGCGTAACGCCAAATATGCAAACCTTATGCAACGGCTTACTGGACACCCTCATGACATCCGAACTGATAGACTTCTGCTTCTTAACGAACTCCTTGAAGTTCTCCACATTGGTCAGAATCTCATTCGGCAGCTTGTTCTGTTTCGGCGGTTCACCTGCAAGCATAAACGTTTACAATTTAATGAATCAGGCGTTACTTTGGTCTATACTACGAATAAATCCCTACTAATTCTGTCTGTCTGTTACGCTTTCACGTCGAAACCACTAAACCGATTTTGATGAAATTTGGTATATAGGAAGTTTGAACCCCAAGGATCAACATAGGATACCTTTTATTCCGGTAGAGGGCGCCACCGCGCGATAACCTAGATCCGCGCAGATGAAGTCGCGGGCATAAGCTAGTACTTAATAAGTCAGGAAGCGACAAATTCCACACAAAAAGTGGCCATACTTTAAACCAAAACGACTTATGATTCAAATACGAACCATTTCCCAGGTTGCAAATAGACGAACTTGTCGATTGGTTAAAATTCAGAAACAAAGTAGGGATTGGTTTGCGCGCGTGATGCACTGTCAGATCACGCGCAGAACACGGTTTTTAAGCTCCGCCTACTACACGCAAGGCCATTTTTCTAACGCAGTTACAATTCCTGACTTATTTACTAAAGTTTACCCGCGGCTTCGCACGCGTATACTATTTGACGTGGTAATTACATTTGAAATTCCGGGATAATACAAAATTCATCTGGGTAATCACAAAATTTATATCGTGATCTTCATTAAGGTGTTAAGAACAACTGTACAAAATTTCATGCCTAAGCCCAACGGTTGCCATTTCGAGATTTTATTCCTATCCCGTGGGAATATCGGGCTAAAAAGTTGCCTATGTATTATTCCAGACGTCCAGCTGTCTACGTACCAAATTTCATCCAAATCCGTCTAGCCGTTTTAGCGTGAAGGAGTAACACACACGCTGATTGTTATAGATAGAGGCTGTGTCGTTACTTACTTTTGCCGTCGCCTGTTGTCGTGTTCGCTGCGCCGATACCGCTCTGAGACAAACCACCAAGCCCAAGGCTCGGGGTTACTGTAACAGAATAAACCGGAAATGTTGTCTGTATTCTTTATATCATGCAGATACACGTTGAATAAAAGAAACACAAAAAGTGTGTGCGCAAATAGCATAGCAAGCGAAACAAGAAATTTGAAGTGTAGCTCCAATCGTTTGGCTGTAAAACCGATGTAACAGATGATGGACAGACAGACACACGTGACTGATAGCAATAGGCCGGTTAAAATCAAAAATCAAAATCAAAAAAATCAAAATCATTTATTCAGTAAATAGGCCGCAATGGGCACTTTTACACGTCATTTTTTTAAAACTACCAGCGCTTTCGGAAAGACCATCATTGCCAAGAAGAATGCGCCGCAAGAAACTTGGCAGAAAGTCATTTTTTCAACATAAAATAATTACAAATAAAATACTTAAAAACTACAGTATACAATGAAATAAAAGAAAATACAAAATAATAATAATAATAATACAGGGATGTATGGGGTCCCTTAGTTACAAAACTAAACTCTAACTATAATCTACGTTCAGTGGAAGTGTAGACTGCTTCCACCGTCATAAATTAAAAATAATAATAATTATAATAATAATAATTTAATTCTGAAATTTACATTTCAGGTCAAGTAACCATTAAACTTTTGGATTCCGAAGGCAAGCTCACGTCTGCCGCCCCCAAAGTTAGCTCACACGAACTCATGTCATGCTCTGAAAGCAGAGCGGTACCGAGTGCATGGTATTGCTTCCGTTCCCATAAGCTCTATGGGATCGTCTTGGGAGCTTCGACGTCGCGGGCCTGTGACTAGAAATTAAACTAAAAATATACACGTTTAAAATCCATAAGCTTAACAATATACAGCCTTAAATATAGCAAGGGGATGTATAAAGTCCCTGAGTTAATAATAAAATTACTATATAGCAAGGGGATGTAGAAAGTCCCTGAGTTAACAATAAATAAAATTCCTAATCTAAATAATTCAGAGATGTATATAGTCTCTGAATGTCAAAGTAAACTAATTTAATTAACCAAATTATACAATCTTCAGAGGTGTAAAAAGCCTCCAATGTCAAAAACTTAAAATAATTATTAAAATAAAGAAATGGAGATGTATAAGGTCTCCAAATGTCAAACCAATAAATATTTTTAAATTAAATTCTGCAACGTGGACAACGGCAACAGAACCAGAAACTAGACACGAAATGCGCCGGGACACTGCCAAGTCACACTTCACAACACTTATTTATACACCGACATAAAAACACACACATACACAAACACGAATACATCACATCACACATCAACATCCTAATTTTCATCGGCTTTCAGTTTAGGCCATGTCGCATCATCACATAAGTACTCCTCAACTTTATAGTAAGCTTTCTTCAGAAGTGCACTCTTTATGTATTCTTTAAAAGAGTTGTGTGGCAATTTCCATGCTTCTGTTAGATCTCTCTAGTCAATATAAAGTTTACTACGATTGGTTCAGTAATAACCTCCTAACGCCCAGAGTCCTTTATAAAGGACTTATTGTAATTTCAACATCAAACTCTATCATAATGAAGTTTGATATCGAAAATACAAACTGAAATATAGATGCATAGAAAAACCAGAAAAATAAGACTAGCGCTAGGAATCGAACCCAGGTCCTCGGCATTCCGTGCCACTACACCACCACTGGACAGTGATACAGACACGAATTTCTCCCATGCACCATAAAACTCAGCTTGTTTGTTTTCTTATTTAGTCACTTAAGCAGCGACACTAGCGACATCTATGCCGTAGCCCTCATCGAGAAGCTTTCAGCACCCCATTGGAACTAACCGCTCACCCGGACAAGAGATGTCGTTATTAAGCAATCAAATTAAGATTGTTTTTTTGGAATCTTTTTGTATTTTTTATTTCAATTCCAAGTTTTTACGGAATGCCGAGGACCTGGGTTCGATTCCCAGCGCTGGTCTTATTTTTCTGGTTTTTCTATGCATCTATATTTTAATTTGTATTTTCGATATGGGTTTTACGGGATGACCGTAAAAGTAACAAAAAATTTGGAAATTAAATAAAAAAGAATCCAAAAAAACATTCTTAATAAAGTTTGATGTTCATAAATCAAAAATTTGACTTGGGCGATAGGAGAATAATCTTGTCCACATTTTGAAGTCAACTAATTTTTTCAAGTAAAATGTTAATTGTTGCAACGGGGAATACTTGCCTGTGGTGGTAGCTCCTGTAGAACCTAATTTAGAACCTGTAAATACAGACACACTTTCAATTACATAGCATATACATACATACACACACAGATGCTAATAGATCAAGAAATTTCGTAGGGCACTACAGCATTCAAGCAGTCTACAAATTAGAATTACATAATAAAATTTTGCGACCCACTTTACAACGTTATCTATCACAGTAAGGTATGATTCATATGCTGAAGGATTTCAATCTTACGTTTTTCACCTCATAAATACCGAAATCCGTCAATTCAATTAATTTAATTCGAGTGGTTTGGACCTATGGCCTCTCAAGCAGAAATTCATGTGCGGAATTACATTTGAAATTTACCACGCGAGTTTTACGGTGAAGGAAAACATCGTGAGGAAACCTGCACAACCCTGCGAAGCAATTCAATGGTGTGTGTTAAGTTCCCAATCTGAACTGGGCCCGAGTGGGAACTACGGCCCAAGCCCTCTCATTCTGAGAGGAGGCCTGTGCCCAGCAGTTGGACGTATATAGGCTGGGATGATGATGATGAATTCTGAGAAAACCCATAGTAGGTTAGTCATCATCCATCATCATTTCAGTCTATGTACAGTCGACGTCATAAATAAGTGATCACTTTTGTACCTTGTCGCTTTCAGTCGGTACACCATTTTGTATGGCTTTTCAAATATGACGTCAAAAAGTGATCGCTTATTTATGATGTTGACTGTACGTCCCACTACAGGGTACAGGCTTCCTCTCAAAATGAGAGGGCTTGGGCCGTAGTTCCCACGCGGGCCCATTGCGGATTGGGAACTTCACACACACCATTGATTTGATTCTCAGGTGTTACAGGTTTCCTCACAATATATTGTCCTTCAAATGATAAATTTAAAATGGAATTACGCACATAAATTCTGAAAAATTCGGACAATCTAGTCAATCTACGGCAGGGTTTCTCAAAGTGGGGTCCCAAAGATGAGTGTGTATACAGGGTCAGTCTCTAAAATGTCCAAAAAAACTTTTTGACAGTGAAACTGGTCCGTGACTGTAAAAAGTTTAAGAAACCCTGCTCTACGGCCTAGTAACCCATTGAAGGATCTGCAACTAATCTATAAGATCTCACCGCATGACGGCGTGATAGTATGGTACGTATCCCTTTTAGCAAACTTGATCTGGTAGCTGTTCTCAGGTTCATAATCACGCACGGGCTCATCACAGTACGATGAGCCCAAGTAACTTGGCATGGTTTGAAAGGTCTGGGTGATCGGGATGTAGGGCCCTTCGAAAGGAAAGGAGTGGTTCGGGTACATTATACTGGAAGAAAAGGATTTTATAGTGAGGATGGAGAGTTAGGACTGTGCTACTAAAGAGTTGTTACAACTAAAAACTTACTCGGTTTGTACAATCGAGTTCATAAACCTGTGGGCAAAAATTTCATCAAACATATCTGAACACGACTCTATTGTTAACGGCATAGAAGCATGTTCGTTCAGATATTTTTGATAAAATGTTTGCTCACAAGTTTATGAACCCGACTGTACTCAGAGGAACAATCCCTTTTAATGATTAAAATACTATTTAAAAACAATTTGTATGTACCATTTTGATACATGTCACATATTTTTTGGTTCTAATTATCCGTCCATGGTCCTGAGTCAGAAGGTGAGGATATAATAATATTTTTATGATCTGCCACATTACAGCTAACCAGTAACTTCTATTAATTAAATGACATACCAAATAGGCTGTTAGTTGTGTTGGCTGCGCTTGTCCCAAAGCCAAAACTGTTCTGAGTGGAGGCTGCTCCAAAACCGAAGCCACCCAGGCCTCCAAGTCCCGTGCTGGCTGTAGTGGCTGGGTTACCAAAGCTTAAACCTGCAACAATTGGTTAGTAAGTAGGTTAAATAAATTGAGCGGCAAAAAATCTGGCCCTTGAGCAGTCAAATGTATAAAGTGGGCCAAATTTTGTGTTGCTGAGTAATCATTATCCAGCCTGTAGGACCAGGGTTTCTTACTTTATGCAGTAATGGACCACTTTCACATTTGAAACAATTCCACGAAGCGTTGTCAAAATATTTTTGTTCGAAATTTCCTAATATCCATACTAATACTAATATATTATAAATGCGAAAGTGTGTTTGTATGTTTGTGTGTTTGTCCGTCTTTCACGCCGTAACGGAGCCACGGATCGACGTGATGTTTGGCATAGAGATAGTTTATGGGCCCGAGAGTGACATAGGCTACTTTTTATCCCGGAAAAATGCACAGTTCCCGAGGGAACAGCGCGCGATTGTAACTAAGGGACCCCATACATCCCTGTATTTCTTTTATTATTATTTTTTGTATTTTTTTTTTCTCTTTAATTGTATAATATAGTTTTTAAGTATTTTATTTGTAATTATATTTTTATGAAAAAATGACTTTCTGCCAAGTTTCTTGCGGCGCATTCTTCTTGGCAATGATGGTCTTTCCGAAAGCGCTGGTAGTTTAAAAAAATGACGTGTAAAAGTGCCCATTGCGGCCTATTTACTGAATAAATCATTTGAATTTTTTGAATTTTTGAATTTGATAACGGAATACTACGCGGGCGGAGCCGCAGGCAAAAGCTAGTATATACATATTTACAGACTGACCTACAGTGGACCCCTAAGGACCACTTTAAGAAACCCTGCTTTAGGGCCTATGCTAGCTGGCGCGGGTGCACTTCGCGGGCGCACGCTTTAGGGTGCAGGTACAGGAAAAATCCGTCGCACACGATGCGTGCAAACCTTGCAGTCAGCATAGGCCCTTACTCCTGGCTATACTAGTGGAGACCATTAGGTAAGGCAGTTGAACTGAAATTCTATAATTTTATTAAATTCCCATGTGGATTTCCAAAACTTCCTTACATATTTATTATGTGAAGAATAGGTTTGTTTCATGGCTCATTTTTTTTAATTTTTTATTTATAGCAATGGGAAACACACAACATAATGGAGCGGCAACACCACTGCTTAAATAACGGTGACGGTACGGAATCGCAGTGACGTGCCGTAAACGTCAGGACTTTACTACATGCTCTCCACCAAAAGTCGTAACGTTTACGGCACGTCACTGCGATTCCGCACAGTCCGCGTATTTTGAGCGTTACTGCGATTCCGTACCATCACCGTTTTTTAAGCAGCGGTGTGGCCGCTCCTTAACACATTTTTCAGATTATGTTTAAATACCAATCCCATGTGGATACAAGGATACAGAGTATTCTGTGTTATTAATTAGTTTCACTAAAAAGTTACCAGAAGAGGCAGTGCTTGTCCCAGTGCCGAAGTTAAGGCTGCCTGTACCGAGCCCTGCTCCAAATGACGGGGCAGTACTTTGCCCAAATGCTGGGGCAGCAGTTGCACCAAACGCCGGTTGCGAGGTTGCTCCTGAAAAAACGTATGTCAGATTCGTTACAATGTAATTATTACATAAAAAAAATCATCTCAACATCAATCTCAATCTCTTCCTTAGATATTCCTAATTTATTGAATCAGGCATTACTTTGCGGAGGTCCATATATATCATTGAACTAAAAGAATTTCTTTGCTCACCCATGACCTAGGTCCTAGGTCCTCTAGGCAGCTAGGTGGCTAGGTAGGTAGGTGACATAGGTTGTGGGTGAGCAAATAAATTATTTTAGTTCATTAGATATTCCTGGTATCTTTTTTTTATTTAAATGGGACCAAACCGATTTTAGCTTCTGAGTTAGCAACCATTACTGCCAATGACTCTTAACAGCAGCAAATTCTGTCTGACCAGTTTTTATACAGTTTCTAGACAGGGGTTGGAGTTGCAATAGCATGTTAACATCGAGCTAGGTACTAGTGGCAGACTAACAATGGGGTGGAAGAGATGGCCTGCCCGAGGCTCCAGTTCCAAGGGGCCTCTTGATAAAGTTCTGATACCTTACCAAGGCTAAAAATATGATTTATTCATCAATTTGTAATACTGGGGGACCTCATTCAGCTTTGCTGCCCTGGGATCCAAACAGTATTTAGTCTGCCACTGCTAGGCACTAATTTCGAATATTTGCATTTTGCACATAAACCTGCTTCATAGGAAAAAGAAAATACAATAGAAAGTGTACGTAGTAGATTATGAGAATGGAAACAAAGGCCTCTTTCGGAACCCACAATTAGGGTTGCCATATGAAAAAATTAAAGAGTCCTGACATCACCCTAAAAGTCCTGACATTTCATGTAACAGAGATTTGACGTAGTTGAATGTTCACGGTGTTCTGTATCGTGGATTCGTGGATATATGCTTACTTTTCCCTTCACCTATTATTATTAGTACCTGGTATTTTGTGTTATTTGATTAATAATTAAAACCATTTAAGAGATGTAGATTTTTTATTTATGTTGGAGTAAATAAATAACAAAACTAGATTGTAACTATATTTATAATTTAAGCAAATAATTAATTAGAGAAGAGATCTCTTTAGCTGTAATTTATTGTATGTTGAATTGCTTTGAAAGAAATATTATTAATTTTATTGATTAGTTACTACTTAATTTATCATTTCACTCATAAAACACGGTTTAATAAATGTAACATGAAAACAAATATTTAATTATTTTTTTCAAGTCCAGCCGCAATCCTGATGTATTGCTATACACAATCAACATCAAAATTTGACAGTAAATTTGAAAAAAACAATATATTATAATAATTTTTAAACAATTTGTAGTAATGAGAACTGAGGTTTTTTTCTACAAATTTTATTTGTACAATAAAATTATTGTATTATACAAGGAAATGACTCTACTAAACACCAACACAATAAGCAGTATAGAAAACACAGGTATATGGATGTTTTCTAAGGTATTATCACTTCAGATTTGTAGTGGTTTTTATATGAAATTAAATATTTACGTACCAAAAGCTGGCGTAGCTGTTGCTCCAAAGGCAGGAGCGGCTGACGTCGCCCCAAACGCTGGCGTAGCTGTTGTGGCCCCAAAAGCCGGGGCCGTCGAGGTGGCCCCAAACGCAGGTGCCGCTGTTGCCCCAAAGGCAGGTGTCGTACTAGCTCCAAAGGCAGAAGTCGATCCGAAGGCGGGGGCAGCCGCCCCGAACGTAGAACTAGTGTTGGCCCCGAAAGCTGGAGTCGTGGACGCACCGAAAGCAGACGTGGCCCCAAACGCGGGGGCAGAAGTCGTCGCGGTGCTCCCGAAAAAACCAGATGACTGTGTTGTAGCCGTCAATCCGAAGCCTGACGCCGCTGGCCTATACAAAAGTGAGGTTATATTTTGATTTTTTTTTTAAGTTTAAATCAAAAATAATATCAAAGACAATAAGAGTTTTTAAAAGTTATAAGGGCGTGATCATGAAGGTTTTATGTACTTACTTGTTGGCGCCAAAGCTGAAACCTCCAGCGAGTCCTGAAGAAGCGGGCGCGCTAGACGGAGCTCCGAATGAGAAGGACATTTTATTTTATGATTTACTTCACGATACTGCTTTAAATAACTTTTACATGAAGACGAAATACATTTATCCTTATTCATATGCAATGGCCAGCATTATTATTTACTTTTTTAAATGGGATGAACTGAACGTTATTTCGATTCAATGATAGAACAGAGCGCCGAAAACGAGCGAAGCGACTAGCTGCTGTCAAAAAAAACAAGTGTCAATGACTTGACAGATGCGTTCCGTTTAGATGTTTATTTCCGTGTCTCAAGCAGCGTGGATATTAAGCTTCGTTGCTAGGCTTCTGTTTTAAAACAATTGAACGCGCGTTTTCCACGTGTTTTTTCTGATTAATTTTACTGACAAATTGAATTAAATTGATCTTTAAAGTGCTAAAATGAATCATCTTGCGTGGGGCGGCAGAATGGCAAAAGCGTGTCGAGCTTCCTTTAAAACAACTCCGATAGCTACTGATATTACATTCATCCCTCGAGCTTACGTATACCCCACACCAAGACCCAAGATGCCTGTAGTTCATCAATCTGAAGCAATTTATGAAAGGCTCTGTACGGGAAATCTCAGAGTCGAATCCGGCGTTCTTGGACGATTTCCTAAAATAAAAAATGTTTCTTTGTTTTAGATAACTCTAGTAAGAAAAATAACAGGACAGGACATATTAAATTATTGTAAGTTGATCAGTTTGTTTTATTTGAATTGAATTTGTAATTTATTTCACTGAATGAAAGTACTTCTTTTGTTGCTGTAATGTAAATGAATCTGATATCTACACAAATTTGCCTAACATAAACAATGAATGTGTAAGATTTAACGTGCCAATTAAAATTAGATCTCATTACAAATTCAATCAAGTATCATATTTGTTGAAGACTTTGTCAACATGATGCTTGCTAATTAATTTTATCTACTTTATAGGTTAAGAACTGTTATTAAAAAAAAAATATATTAAGGAATATTCAGTAAATACAAAATATCCATAGGACTAAAACTACTATTAAACTAAAATAACTAAAACTTTAATTAAAAAAGAGAGGTGGGCCTCTTGGCATGGTGCCCATCACGCAGGCAGCATTCCCGCGTTGAACTGCGATTGCGATTCTTTGCGCGAGAAAGCTGCCGGTGCGAGGGTTGCCTGCCTGTTGCCTCCCTTAACCTATTGCTGTGCACCCTTACCACAAGGACCTAGAGTCTCGACGCCGAAAGCAAAGAAATTATATTGGGCGCTGAGACAGCTATATTTTGTGACCTTGAGGCGTTCCTTGGCGTGGCCGCCACCCCTGCACGTTTGGTAGTTGCTGGTAGGTAGGACGCCGCCAGGGTGTCTGTACAGGTAGCGTCCCACACCAGCACACGGCCAGTCAACGACATTCCGTCAGGGCGCTTGCCATCGCTCCGTACAATATGGGGCTCCAGAGCAGCGGGAACGTTGGCACCAACGAGCGCCCTTCTGAGAATGTCGTTGAGAGCGGCGTGGCGGGAAAGGCGGCCGGCGCCCGAAGCGCAGGTGAGGCCATGGTGGCCGAGACGGTCCACTGGAGCCCCACAAGAAACACAATTGTGACTTGCGCAGATCCCCTTCCAGCCGGAGACCAACAGCTATGCGTAGAGTGTCGATAAAAGTTCCAGTGTTGGGCGAGGGGTATGCATGGAGCCAGTAACCAGATTCTGTCTTGGACACAGCTAACAGTCTGGCCCGGTCCCTGCCTGTTGAAGGTTCTATTAATGTCTGTAAGGTGGTGATGGAGGCTATTGTATCCCAGGCCCTTTGCCTATGTGATTTGGGCGGGAGATTTGGACTCGGTCCAGCTAGCCAGCCATTCGTAGCTTCGTTCAAGCATGCAATCTTGCAGTTAATGCCTTCTGGTGCTTTAAGTATTCTACCTGCGAGATCTAGCTTGCTGTGGACCGAAGATAGGAATGCCGGCAAAGCTACACTTGAAATTTTGCTGGTTCCCAAGCCGCCGTTCCTTATCGGTAAAGTGGCTTGGGTCCATGCCTGCTCGCTTTCAATTTGGGTTTTCATGACTGTCAATAGGTATGATCAAATGGGGGAATTTCCAAATAGGGCAACAGCGAAGCAGGTAAGTTAATTTAGGGACGAACAAAGAGAATTTCAAAATAAATAAATTGAAGTGCTGTTTAACATGCAACAAATCAGCTAGGTAGGACTGTCTGCGCGTCGAGGTACCAAATATTTAATTTTGAATTTAGGTTAGAGGCGCTGTCTGTGTTGCCATATAAATTGAGATTTTAACGCGAACGCGATCGAGACGTATTTTGTAACCGAAAACTTACACTAAGGGTACAGGGCTCCGACAATATGGCTTGGAAAAGAGTGTACTCTTAAGAAAGGAAAACAATCTCGGATTTGATCGACATTTATACCAAGCAACACAGCAAAAGTGACAAATAAACACCTAATATAAAACAGTAAACCTACAATTCTGTAGTAATAAGTTTTCTCTATTCTATTTTCACTAACATCCTGAGGGACTCGTGTCGTGACACTAACGATGTAGTCTAAGCCTTGCAACATTGCACAACAAACATATTCTCACAACCATACATACGAAACTACACCCTCCTGTAACTCACTAACGCTCAACCTATTTGAAAGAATAAAGCGGTCATATCTAGAAGCTCATGACTTTTCCCTCATGCAGCTGATTTACGGGACTTAGAACTTTCCAACTCTTAACTAAAGTGTATTATGAGTGTACGGTTTATTTTGTTATATGTTTTCTTGGTGTAAATTATTGAATTCACGGCAACATAAAGGAGTCAAGCTTGCGGTAGTAAAACGGGGTGTTCCGGGAAATGCGTGTATTGGTTGGTTCTGTGGAATGAAATGTGATGGCATTATTAGGATTGTTATCGATATGGTTTTTTGGTCGTAAAATTACCGGCTTTTGGTGATTGATTTGAGTATTGTAATAAAATGACATTATTAAAATAACATGGCGTTAGCTTGGTTTACATGTCGCGCACAAGCGTTTGGGCCAGTTAGAGGGAACTAAATGAGTCCACGACACTCGAAGCAGTCCACATCACGCGAGTGCGTCGATTCGTCGATATATCATATACCTATCCTGAATGTGAGAAACGAGCATGTGATGAGAAATGATCATGAAATGTAAGTACCTATTCTTGACGCTAAAACAGCTGGACGGATTTGGGTGGAATTTGGTACGTAGATAGCTGTACGTCTGGAATAACACGATCAGGATAAAATCTTGACATTTCAACGACTGCGTTCACAGTCATGAAATTTGTCGTGAGTGCTTTATATAAAACGTAATGACATCCACAACGTAATTTTTGGGAATTCCCATGAAAATTTAAGTAAATTTCGGAATTTCCATTCAACTGCTGGTTCTAACGGTTTACGTGTGAGAAAGTCGAGTGATAAACACTAGTGTTAATAATATGTGTTATGTTCTGTGTGTCAAATTTAATCAAAATCCATTCAATAGTTTTCGCGTGTAAGAGCCACAAACACTCGCATAAATTCTTGGGTGTTTTAACACTTTACTTGTGTACCTACTTAATTAAATACTTTACTTAGGTAAATAATTGTTCTCCGAACCCTAAGAGATTACAACACTAACTAAGTGCTTTGACTTAAGATATCCAGAATTTAAACCTAAGTGTTGTAACCGCAGGCACTTTAGTTTAAACATATTAACTTAAAGTAGAAACGATATCGTTTGTTTAAAATTACGGGCGCTTAAATTGTCCAATTCTAATTAGGGTTTCGTACCCGATGAGTGAGAAAAGGAACCTTATTACTGTCGCTACACTATCAAATCAATTCAATTCTTGAAAGTATATCGATATATCGATGATTCCGCCAATGTCGAGGTTGGGAAAGACACTATCGGTTCTACACTATCTGTCTGTCTGTCACAGCACAGAGCACAATCTCAGGAACAGTGATCTATAGACAACTGTTAATAACTAGTTTTTGTCCGCCACTTGGTCTGCCATAATTTGTCTATCGCCTTCCCACGGGAACTATTACATTTTCCGGGAAACTATCCTATGTCCTTCCCAGAGCCCCAAACAATCTTTTCATCTAAATCGGTTCAGTGGTTTAAGCGTGAAGAGGTAAAGTTTTCCAGTCTGTTTATTTGTTACCTCTTCACGTACCTATAAACCGCTGAACCGTTTTGAGTCCTAGGGAAGGACATAGTACGATAGTTTTTATCAAGGAAACTTGCATAATTCTCGCGGGATAGCGATAAATGAATTCCCCGCGGACGGAGTCGCGGGCAACAGCTAGTAAGGTATAAAAAGTATAAATTATTTCTGTAACTGAGGACTGCTTGAGTTGAACAGAAAACCAACTATCGGATTCTAATGCAAATATTGAAACAACTAATTGCTCCCAAGTGTTTTCAGTCTAGTTGAGACGGTTGGAATATTATAAAGTGAAGTAATATCACTGGTATTGCTAATGCTGTTAAGTATTACGAATCTGAAAATTTTATTTGGTACCGTAAACTCAGGTTTCTATAGTCCCAGCGTTCATCAATAGTCCAAACGGATTTTTTTACATTTCGAACAATTACAGAACTGCTAACGTCATCTAGGAGGTTCATCACAGCCTAATCAATAGAAAATGCACAATGAACCTCCTAAACGTTAGCAGTTCTGTAATTGTTCGAAATGTTAAAAAGTTCGTTTGGACTACTGATGAACGCTTGGGACTAAGTATAGAAACCTGAGTTTAAGTAGGTACCTAACTTATATTACATGCACATTTCTTAAAAAGTTTGTATTAGGTAGTTATACATTTTATTTTTGATCCTTATTTGCAAAAGCTTAAGGATAAGATAAGAATAAGAATAAAATTAAATCTAAGGATCAGGATTAGGATAAGGATTGTGATAATACGGTACCTATAGCATAAGGATAAGAGCAACTATTGGCAGATTTTTCTTTTGGCCGAGCAACGTTTGGTATAATTTCGTTAGGCATATTATTTGTTTCGCCGAGTAGTCGGTAGGAAGAATAGCGATATGCAGATTTACATTAGTCGATTTTTTGTTTCGTAATTGTTTCAGTAAACCAGATTTTCAGCAAATCTTTAGAGTAACCACAACTAGATGGCGCTAGGATTCGCTACAGTAGTAATATACCTACTCGTATAAAATACTTTTTCATCACACTTGCTCGTAAACAGCGTCGAAACATGCAGGCTACCTTGATTGCAATCCGCCAAATAAAACCCTCGACCTTAATGTGCTTGTCATGAAGCCCGTGGTCGGAAAATGAGTCATTGGCCGTACTAATTTTCTCGTCATGAAGCCCAAGGTCGGTAAATGAGTCAGTGCCCGTACTGATGGCGCTGCGCATGGCGTAGCAGCAGGACCACATGCACACGCGGCTCAGGCACATGCTGAGGGAGGGGGAGGGCGACGCTGCCATGATATCGCCAATATTTGGAAGAATTATATTTTTTCTTTTAGAAATATAATATTTTACTCGCAAATGTGATGAAAAACATTGTATGTCACACGGGCGGTACTAGAATTACGAACATCGACTCATTAAAGCCCGAAGTCGACTCTCGTTCGTAATTCCTTATTTACCGCCCTTAAGACACAATGTACTATATTAAAACATGATTCTGTTAAAGGTCTCTACCCACTACATCGTATCATGCCATGGCCGTAATAGGAACGTGTCAGGAACGGAATGTCAAGTGCATACATGACACGCGGCGGCGACGGTTGGTTTGAAAACGTGCTAGTGCTAGTGGGCATTGTCTCATACTTTTCAATACAAATATTGCCTCAATCATCATCCCAGCCTATATACGTCCCACTGCTGGGCACAGGCCTCCTCTCAGAACAAGAGGGCTTGGGCCATAGTTCCCACGCGGGCCCAGTGCGGATTGGGAACTTCACACACACCATTGAATTGCTTCGCAGGTTTGTGCAGGTTTCCTCACGATGTTTTCCTTCACCGCAAAGCTCGTGGTAAATTTCAAATGTAACTCCGCACATGAATTTCGAAAAACTCAGAGGTGCGAGCCGGGGTTTGAACCCACGACCCTCTGCTTGAGAGGCGATAGGTCAAACCACTAGGCCACCACGGCTTCTCAAATATTGCCAGATAGTTCTTAAGCTTAAAAAGACCCGGCATTATAAACAATTACTCGTAATTATAAAACAGTTCGTCATAATACCCCCATCCTTCAAGAGCCACCTTTTAAACCGTTCAAAACTCTTCAGCAATTATATCTCAGTCGGCCATGGCGGCGTAGAATCAACTTTTTCTTTTTGAATTGTAAAACCTCCATTATAAGCCACGGTCGGGTGTATCTTTCCTTCAAGTTTGTAATTAAAAATCTAGAAAGTCAATTAAAGTTGGCCAGGGGCTTTTGGATTGAAATCGTGGAAAATTATCCGATATTCGTTGGCTCCCGTTAAGTGCTCGGTTACTTTGTTTGTTTAATGGTTTGGTTAAGTAGTGACTGGTGACTTTAGAATGGGGTGGTTTAGGGTGACTTGGTAACTTTGATTATGCTTGCATAATGCATGGTCTGTGAATTCCGACTGTGTAAGTACCTAGAAGTCTCATCATCATCCCGGTGACTTTCTAGGAAAATGGGGTGGTTTGGGGTGCCGTGGTGACTTTGATTATGCTCGCATAGTCTGTGAATCCCCACTGTGTAAGCACAAGTCTCATCATCAACCCGGTGACTTTCTAAGGAAATGGGGTGGTTTGGGGTAACGTGGTGACTTTGTTCCCATAGTCTCTGAATCTCCACTGTAAGTACAAGTCTTATCGTCATCTCAGTCTACATATGTAAATAGTTTCACTGCAGCAGAGCTACTGCAAAGATCAAATTACGATGATTAAGAAGATCAAATAAACATATCATACAATACAATTCAAACTACAGTCATTTAGAAAGAAGAAAGAAAGATGAAAATCGAAGTTCGTATCGTACCGTCCCTCTCAATCTCGTACCTATCAAATAAAAGTAAAAGTAAGCGTGTACTGCAGTTTCCCTCATTTTTTTTCTCAAATGTTTAATTTCCCAAGTATCAAATATCTCCGGAACCAAAAAAAATCTCGGAATATTTTCATACGGTTTTATAGAGCAGGTTAGGTTTATGAAAATGAAAATGAAAATGAAAATATCTTTATTTAAATCAACAATGGTTGCACTACTTACTCACTACTAACATTTGGACTTACTACTAAATTAAATGCTGTATATATTACATGTAGTTTAATAGAAGAAATGTTGTGTCATATTATACTAAGATGCTTATTAGATGACCAATTATAGAAGGGGCTTAAAACCACCAGAAAAATGCATGTTTGGCAAATTTTAATTTTAATTTTTATATACCTTCTTAGTGTTTAAAGAATGACTCAGGACAGGAGACCATAACTACAGCAAAGATTGATAAGAAAAAGTTGTTCGACCCCTATAGGTATATACATGGCTAACAAAGTTGGTCTTTTTCCGTTTGAAAAGATTCAGTACTTACGATTACTTGCAATGTTTGTGAGTAAGCGTTTTCTGCTCCCCGTACTAGTAAAAACTGTATCACGGTGGAACAGGATACACCATTCACCTTATTATTGATTCGGCACTAAATTTAATAAACAGAAGGTAAAAAAGGATATAAAATTTTGGAATTAAAAGTAAACTAATAACAAAATTATTTAAATGAGTGCATGCGCCGGCTAGTTGATTTAACTTGTAAACATGTAGTATACGCAAAAATAACAAATAAATCTTAAACATGTCTAGAGCGAGAGTAATAAGTTTTCCCAACCTTAAATAAAAAAAAAAGAAAAAAAGAAAAGTAGTTTACATTTTAATGCATTTCCACACACATAACAGTAACAATAATAATAATAAATATTTTTCACACATATACAGTAAAAATTCAAATGTGAGTGTGATATATGTATAAGTATATATAAGTATGTGTATATATATATATATATATATATATTTTAGTCTAGTCTGTAAAGGTAATAAATATTGGATGGTTCACTCGAAAATTCCATATATATAATAGGTATGTGTGGTCATGTATGTGTGTGTGTGTGTGTGTGTGTGTGTGTGTGTGTGTGTGTGGGTGTGTGTTTCAGCCATTTATTTATTTTAATAGTTGTTCTGTAAGCTCATAATTTAACAGCCTTAGGTATTTTCTAATTTTATTTATGAAAGTTCCGAAAATAATAATTCATAATTCATTTATTTGCAATAAGTGTTGGTTATAAAGGTCTTAAATTTAAAGCAATAAAAAATGTTCACACACTTAGCTAACTATAATAGCATGCAAAATATACAGTTTAAAGTTTTATAACCTTAAAATAAAATAAAAATAATGTCAATGTTAGTTATTATGTCTAAGTGAATAATTATGATAAAAATGTCAACTGATCAGATTAAATTTAAATGAGATTAATAATAATTAAATAATTGTATTACAGTTAAAATAATCCGTTATAGAATAAAACACATTTCTGTCAACCATTTTTTTAATTCGTGTCTAAATTTGAAAATCGGGGTAATGGTTTGTCTCAAACGTTGCGGTAAGTGATTAAATATTTTTATGGACATTATATGACAGTTCTTGGAATATAACGCACTTTTACATGTCGGTAATAGAATTTTCATAGGATCTCTTGGTCTCAGTTTTGGATTTGCCATAGGTTTTCTGAACCATTGAGGATAGGTAGCGACAAAAACACATGTCTCCAGGATGTATATGCTGGGCAAAGTTAACAAATACAGCCTCCTGAAGAGAGGCCGACATGGTTCCAGAGGAGCAACGTCACAATGAGCTCTAATACACTTCTTTTGACTGATAAAAGCTTGCTTTATATCAGTGCCGTTTCCCCATATAGTTATGCCATATCCAATGATTGAAGCCACATATCCATGGTATGTGTATGTAATATGCTTTCGAAGAAATTTGATACTTGGGAAATGACACATTTGCGAAAAATATTTTGCCCAAACGGCAGAGAACCAAAAGTAAGTTGTGTATGTGTTAGCGGGACGACAAGATACGAAGTTCGAATTTTGCACTTCGTTAGGGCCAGAAACGAAGCGCGAGTCAAGAATTACTAGCATTAAGTAAAAGTAAGTAAAATTGTATTTTTTGTCAGGCACAGATTAAACGGTGGTTAATAACCTTCAACCCCAAGAGTTCAACAGTTTGAAGACGCTCTCATCCCCTTCGAGGGCCCTTGCCGACGTACTCATTTACATCTTATTTACGTTTAAGGCAATTGACAAGACAAAGGCTAAGTTCGCGACATACAGTACATTAGCCCAGGGAGACGGAGCAATATTCACATGACTTATCTATACTTAAGTACAACTAAATAATGTAAGTGTATACTCATTTAACTTCCGACCGACGGCACCAAATTGTATATACTCGTACGTTTTTAGTTTCACCTGTCCCGTTGCCTGTCTGTAATTAAATCTTGCAAGTTAAATTCGACCAATGTCTAGTTGTTAAAAAATAAAATAAAAAACTAGAACTGTGGTGAAGACGCGAGCAACAGCTAGTTTCTGATAAAATATTACTCATAAAAATAGTAAACTGTTAAGTGAACTATGCCTTAAAATAATAATAATTATAAAATAATGAGAGTAGTATATATGCTATGCGAGTAATAAGCACGAGACGCCTACAGGGCCAAAAAGCCATGTATTTGTTTTTCCAGCTGCTGAGCTATCAAATAGGTAGTCCCAATTCCCAAAATAGCGGTAGCGGTTCCGAAAATACGGTACATAGATACGTAGCGATTTATTTACGCAAGTTTAGATTTGCAAAAATTACTGTAACGTATGTTGGAATTGGAAGGCAAGTCAGAAGTTTGCGCATTTTCCAACGTTCAAATCTATATTTATGCAATTCTAAACGTGCCTTAGTAAATCGCTAGTAATCTGTGGCTTCAACTATTTACTGTATTTGTGCAAATCGAATCTTGTGCTTGTAAGTTTTTGTCTATGCCTACCATTATTTACTGTATTTGTGCAAGTTTTAACCTGTGCAAGTATAGGTAGAGTCATTCACGATGACGCTAATTTTGACAAAATCACGCGTCTTCGTGGATGGAACTATGTATAAATCGCTACGTATATGGCTACTTATTTACTGTATTTGTGCAAGTCTTAACTTCTGCAAGTAAACCGCAACATATGTGGCCACCACTATTTACTGTGTTGTGCTACTCTAAACTGGTGCAAGTAAATCTCTGCGTCTGCATATAGTAACCACTGTTTAGGTACTGTGTAAGTGCAAATCTCTGGCTACATGCGTGATTTGATATTTCACTAATAACAATGATAAAGTTTCTATACCAGTTATGGATATAATATTCAGGTTAATGCACCGCAAACGCACCGTTCGTTAACCGTTCAATCAGAGGGGAAGCGATCGGACTCGTCTAGACGTTTTATTGTTAATTGTTACAGCTTTCCGATTCGTCTACTTTATTACTCTTCCGTACTTCCCACAGAGTATTTACAAATGTAGTAAACTGCTTAACGAAGACGCACGGCTGTAAACGACTTTAGAATACTTATATACAATACACAGAAAATGACCAAAATAACCTAACCTAAATTAACCAAAAAGTTTTTATGACTTTTTACTGACACGATCTGGGCTGGATTACAAGGATGTCACTAACAGATTATTGTATTGTCATCAGATTTACTAAGTAGGTATGACAATAATACACATAATGAACTAAAAGAATTTCTTTACTCACCCGCAACTACATCATTCATTGATATGGACCTCCGCAAAGTAACGCCTGATTCAATTAATTAAATAATACTCTTATCAGAAGTGTCTACGGATAAAAAAAAAAAACATTTCAATATGGCAACTACTGAGTTAGAACATTAAATTTGTCTAGGGATAATGAGTATCCCAAGACTTAGGTACTTGACGTGTGTATTAGTTAAGATAGTAGAAGTCTAATGAACCAAAAAAGCCAAATGACACTTTTTATTCAATTCAAACCTAGTCCCAAACTAAGCAAAGCTTGTACTACGGATACTAGGCAACATATAAACATACTTATATAGATAAATACATACTTAAATCCAAGGCCCGAGAACAAACATGAATACAAATATCTGCCCTGGCCGGAAATCGAACCCGGGACCTCAAGTTCGTAGTCAGGTTCTCTAACCACTTGGTCATCTGGTCGTCAAAACCATAACATAATAGGTGTAACACAGTTTCTTTGAGTAAAACGAAACGTGCATTAAGTGTCACCCGCACCATGCTACAATGAAAGAACTGTAGTAGTAGTTATGTAACACATATATTAATCGATCTTATTTACCTACTACCTGGATCCTGTAACACAGGGACTCCTAGCACAGGATCCAGAGCCGTAGACTCTTGTTTATATAAGCTTTTTATGCAATAAATTATTTTAATTTTTAGGGTCCGGAGCCAAAATGGCAAAAACGGAACCCTTATAGTTTCGCCATGTCTGTCTGTCCGTCCGCTGCTTTGCTCCGGGACTATCAATGCTAAAAAGCTGAAGTAGGTATGGTACGAATATATATATGTAAACTATGCCGACAAAATGGTACAATAAAAAAACAAAAAAAATTACCTCTCAGGCGTAAAGTGGGGGTGATTTTTTTTCTCATCCAACCTTGTAGTGTGGGATAGGTCTTTTAAAACCATTAGGGGTTTGCTAAGACGATTTTTCGATTCAGTGATTTGTTTGCGAAATATTCAACTTTAAAGTGCCAATTTTCATTAAAGTAGAGCGTTCCCCCCCTAAATTCTAAACCGGTGGGTGGAAAAATTTGAAAAAATTCAGTATGATAGTAAGTATATCAAATTTTCAAGGAAAACTATAACGGCTAAGTTTGCTTAAGAATTATTAGTAGTTTAAGAGTAAATAGTATATAGATAAAATATACCTAAACTTGGAAGATTCCGTATAAAATACGAAATCCTTAGAAAAATATCACTTAATTTTTTCGTAATGGCTACGGAACCCTATTTCGGGCGTGTCCGACACGCTCTTGGCCGGTTTTTCATTATTTCATTAACATGAGCTATCAAAATATCCCTCTACCATCTTGCAAATCACCCAAAAAATAACAACATGAACGCATCGATCGAAAGCGGTAACACACACAAACGCACCCCGCCGTTCGGCAAATAAAACAAAATGCACCCCTGTCTAGTCGCTAGACAACAAAGGGAGGAAGGCAAACTTACACACCGAGCCGACCAGCGCATCTCAAACCTTATACAGCTGACTTAAAGACTTTGGGAAGCGATGGAACAACTGTTCCTAGGAAGTGGTGTGTTAAGAGAAGTTTAAACTTAATTGCGTTTGCAGATTTTACGGTGGAACTGCAGGGCTTAAGCGGTGTTAGGTAAAGTCGAAACTGGAGGTCTATGGAGGCCTATGTCCAACAGTGGACGTCCTACGGCTGATATAATGAGGTAAAGATTCATTCATCCATTGATTAGTGTGAACTGACGGTTCAATGTGATGCCGTCTCCGTCTATTCGAACAGAACAAATAGAGCCGGCATCACATTTAACCGTCAGTTAACACTAATCAATGGATGGTGAAACAGCCCCTAAGTGGTCTAAAATTCTTTGAGGCAAAGTCGACGGAGCCCCGCTTCGCGCAGCTCCTATTCCGGAAGACTGAGGCGCTTTGCGCCTTGACGCAACTATATCCAAATGTTTTTTTCAAGTTTTCGACAAAAAAACAGGTCAGGACTTGTTGTTTTTAGACCACTTGGTACTCAGACCAGTAGCTTCTTAGACCACTTTGGAACACGACAGATAAATGTGAATGCGGCTTAATTAATACTGGCCCAATAAAACATGTAGCTTCAGCCTTATACTTTGCACCGACGGATGAGTATCAAGAAACTCGTTATGTGCTTAACTACTTAATTAATGTCTCGCATCATAAAAGGAAAAGTCACTGCCCGTAAAACTAATAAAGTGCGGAGCAGTTTAATAAAGTCAGTATGTACTAGCGACATATACCTATATGTTTATTGGATTCGGGATAGTTATTAAACTAGTGTTTATCCGCAGCTTTGCACACGTAAACCATTAAGGTCTGTACGCACTACACCGTACCATGCTATGACCGTAATAGGAACGTTTCAGGAACGTAATGTCACGCGCATACATGACACGCGAGGGCTACGGTTGGTTCCGAAACGTGCTAGTTAAGCGAAACTTTCAGTATTCAGTATTTATTTATTGCAACACCTTTTACAAAAAAATATAAAAAATGATGCCCTGTTTAAAATTAATTACATTAATTAACTTATACATAACATATTATGCTATTTTAGCCTCATGTAATTTTTAGGAAAAGGTTTAAGGAACACTTATAAATTAACTTTATGTAAGGTATCTAAATAAACTACTTATACATTTATCTAGAAATAACATAAACTTAGAACTTATGTGGTATTTTCCAAGCACGACTGAAATATGAAACCAGCTGCTTAAGACAGTTAATCCGGAGCGGTAACAACTTAGGGATCTTTAAAAAACGAGCCTGTCAATCTCTCAAGGGGCCGGCAACGCACCTGTGATACCCCTCGTGTAGGCAGGTGTCCATGGGCGGCGGTGATTGCTTCCCATCAGGTGACCTTCATGCTCGTTTTCCCCCTTTTATATAAAAAACTGGTAAGTCAGACATTGAACTGACGGATAGACTGACGTATAAATCATGACTATTCCTAGACTTTACTAAGCCATTAGCTGCAGGCTTAGGGCATTACGGAGCTTTTAAACTTTTAAAACTTGGAATGGAAAATTATTAGTTTTTCTTCTACGACAATATTTCTTGTGACAATTTTACAGGATTTGAGGAAAAGTTAAATTTGACTGACTGCCTCTGTTTGAATGTATATTAGTGTGCATGGGCAGGTATTAGGTGCAGAGGGGGGGGGGTTGTGACAATTTTGCAGGGGGGGGCTGGCCTGGATTTTTGTGTGAAGATATCAGTAGAATTTTGAATCGGAAGCCCAACATCCTGGGGTGGGCACTAGACCATACTGGGGTGGGCATGACCCACCCGGCCCCCCCTCTATATACGCCTATGTTAGTGTGTAGCCCAGGTACTTTACTTATCATTGTAATACAAACTAGACTAGTGTATTTCAGTACAGAAATGAAAATGTTTACTTAGATAGTTTAATGGAGGAATTTCAATATTTAAGACACCAATTGACGTTGTTCTGTTTACATTTAGTTAAATACCTATCCAAACCAAGTATAGGTAGTTTCTTCAGGGTTCCAGTTTTTAAAATATACTCAACGGCACAAAATTTCGCCCACTCTACATTAGTATTTTATGCAACTGTATCGTAATAGGGGTCCTTAAAACACGAGTGTGGGTTTAGTGCATAATAGGGTCACTTGAGTGTTTTAAGGCCTAATTACGTACAGTTGCATACAATATTTTATCTGTATCCATATATTAAATCCTCTATCATGTGTTCAAGAACTTTAGAATGACCTGTATTAACGAGAACTAGGTAGGTATGTCTGCCCCACGAGCTGCGCCCGCGACGACCTGCTGCTGTACGTGGTCGCGGCGCGCTCCCCCCCCCCCGTGCTGTAATGGTGTATGAAATCTCATTACGATACAGCCGTGTTCATAATAGAATCCAATGTCGTAATGCTGGTGGTTTTTGAACGCATAATCTCAATTACTATACTACTATGGGTGTAGATAAACAAAATTACCTACTACTGCATACATTTGAGGGCCAGATTTTTTGCCGCTCAGTATATAATTGCCCTCGCGATCCGTTTCTACTTGAGTTTAATAAATAAGCATTTGTTTACAAAAGCCGTGATGGCCTCTTGGTATGAACTGTGGTCTCTCAAGCAGAGTATAATGGGTTTAAACCCCGGCTCGCGCCTCTGGATTTTTCGACATTCATGTGCGAAATTACATTAGAAATTTACCACGTGCTTTTCGGTGAAGGAAAACATAGTAAAGAAACTTGTACATACCTGTTAAGCAATGATGTGTGTGAAGTTCGCTAACGCTCGTGATTCAATTATAGAATCCTTCGCTTACTCGGGTTTAAAAATCAACATTCGCACCAAAAATCAACTTTGCTCTCTTGTTGCACAAATAACTATTTTCAATTTCGGTTACGTGTATGGAGTGCCCCCCTATAAGTAAATATTTATTTTTGTAATTTAACTACAAAACTAAATAGCGGCTTTTACAAGACATCTGTACTCCAAATTTCATTGATATACATCTTGTAGTTTTCGAGTAAAATGCCTGTGACATACGGACGGTCGGACAGACAGACAGACGGACTTGACGAAACTATAAGGGTTCTGTTTTTGCCATTTTGGCTCCGGAACCCTAAAAACTAATTATGTTTTAAAAGTCGCTGAACTAATGTTATTCAGTTTCAGGAGTATGATCTATGTTTTAATTATTTGCTCATATTATAGGCCACACCCAGTATAGGCCAAGATGATGATGACGGACGATGAGATAAGGGAATAAATTAATGCAATAAATGCGCTACAAGCTTGGAGCACTCTTAAAGAAAAAAGTTCAATCTAAGTTCTGACAGTGTATTTGTATTTAGACCACAAAATCCAAATCGTCGAATAAAACCCGATTTTCAAATCCACAGCAAAGACGCGTTCTGCCTTAATACAGACCCTATACTACATCTTGCCGTCCCGCTGTCGCTTATATTATTTAATACGAGAATGAGAGGGATAGTACGATAGGAACCTCGATTTTCGAATTTCGTAGCCCCCCAGGTCTAGATTGTTAATCTTGATTAGTCCTGTCCAGCCGTATAACTTCACCTTTTTCTAAAGGTTATAAAAAACCCACAAAAACCCGGATCCTGTACATGTTTATCGTCGAAACCACTTCAGTTTTATTGACACTAAAAGTTGGCCGGTGCCTGCCAATCTGTCTTTATTTACGGCTACAAAGACAGACGCACAAATCGATATATTGAATCGTTTATATATTGGAAAGAAAGGGATTGCTTAGCTCGATATAAGAAAAAGTAAAACTGTGCGATCGTAGAACTCCGGCTGTGAATTTTTGTAAATGTATAATTTGTAAATCAAGGTCAAATATAGTATATTACTTCAGACGATTTTATACAAAAGTTCATAGATGAAGTGACAGCGACATGGTACTTAAGTGAAGATATCTTTGACCTCAACTGCATTTACATTTATGTTTTTTATTTCTTGCTATTTTATTTTTATGTGCAATAATGAGTTTACATTCATACTAATATTATAATTGCGAAAGTGTGTGTGTTTGTATATTTGTCCGTCTTTCACGTCGAAACGGAGCGACGGATCGACGTGATTTTTGGCATAGAGATAGTTTATGAGCCAGAGAGTGACAGGCTACTTTTTATTCCGGAAAAATGCACAGTTACCGAGGGAACAGCGCGCGGTAACCGAATTCCACTCGGGCAAAGCCGCGGGCAAAAGCTAGTACAGACATATATATCATTTATAATAACAATGATTTTTGACGCGTGATGATAATGATCGTACTGGAAATAATGGCCGGCAACGAGTCTGCAGTCCTGATGGTGCTGCGGATGTCTATGGGCGACGGTTCACTTAAGATCAGGTGAACCGTCTGCTCGTTTGTCCGCTATTACATAAAAAAATGTATAAGTAATCCATACAAGTTATGTCCAACGGTGAACGTTTTACGGTCGTAATGATGATGATGACATTTTTATATGAAATGAAATGAAAAAAATACTAAGTATATTATTTTTGTCCGACACGTTCCTATTACGGTCATGGTATATTACGGTGTAGTGGGTAGAGACCTTTAGACGTTTGGCGACTGTAAGCTCCTTAAGAGAAGTTTCCCTGCCAGCCGGGCCAATCAACTTTTTTACCGACACTAATCTGTCCCCGACATTTTTCAAACAGTTGCAGATTTTTGTAAGTTAACATGTTTTTTCTGTAATTTCATAGATGGTGTACATGAATACATGCTATCCTACGTAAGTTCAACCTATTAAACCGTGAAATATCTTGTTGGAAGTTCGATTTTTTGGTAACGCCAGAGACAATTTTGGTAACGCAGGAGACGCTCAAAGTGTCGGTAAAATAGTTGATTGGCCCAGCCGCGTTAAGTATTCGTTTGGGATATTGCTGTCTTTATCGCTCGTGACATAAGCGCTCGCAGCCGTTCCCCCCCCATGCCTTCCGCAACGACGTCCTTAATTTATTTCCAGATAGCTGTAGGCTTTTCAAGATTTGGGCGGTTGAATTTTGGGTTTCGCTGTCCTCATATTATACGAAAAGTATAGCACAGAAATCAATGATATTTTACAATCAAGATATTACTTATATTTTCTATGCCTGTGGTTTTTTCGATTTTTGTAAAAATGCTTTGTCTGTAATTCTCGTGCAAAGTTGATATCTTTTTTTTGTCGACTTTTGAGCTCCTGTAATTCTAATATTACACATTTATATGAAAATATGAAAAACCACAGGCATAGATAATTACATCTAGAACATACTTACAAAATTTCATCTATTTCTGTTGCCTAGTTTTCAAATGAGATCGGGACTACGTTTGTATGGAGAATGGAACGAAGAGACTTCTCTTAATGAGTACTGCAGTAAGTAGTTTTAGCTAGACGCTGAAGAAATAGATGCTTCAGTAAATAAATAGTTGCTTCAGGCGCGAAGCGGGAGATCTCAACGCCTTTGACAAGTCAGTTCTGGCTAGGGTTGCTAGTTGTACCTAATGCGAAATGCATAAATATATTTTGTAACTACACTTGATTTAGTAATTTATTGAATCGAGCATTTCTTTGTGGAGGTCGATATCTATGAACTATAGACAATTGTTTTACCCACCCGCTACCTTAAGCTATGGTTTCCTAGGACAAGCGGTGCCGTCATTATAGCGACCGTAATAAGCGGTGAATGACGTCACTTAAACGTTTTCTATGTAAACAAAATGGCGTGGTTTCCTAGAGAGTGGTGTCAATTACTTTTCTCTAGGATGAGGATAGGAGGAGCGGTATCAATGAGGGCTATCGCGTATGAATTCGCCGCTAGAGGCGCTAGTGTAGCATGAGGTCTCCGAAATGTCAAATCTTATAGTTTTTGGGTGAGCTACGCGGGTTTATTTATAATTAGAATAATTTTGTGAATATTTTGCATTACCTGAAATTAATTATGGCAATTATGCGTTACGGGGCAATGAATGTCTGTGTTTTGAGACAGTTATTGTCTTTCAAAAACTTCCGAACAAAACGCGACTACGCAACACTGTGGTTGCTCGATATTTTTATGGTACGGTTTTAAGGTGTATTAAATATGATTTTAATCTAAACTTTGTTTTCAACCCCGTAATAACAGACTTTGAAAGCCACACTTAAAAACCTCACGCAACAGTAGCGCCATCTAGAAAGACAAAAAACGATAGCCCTCATTACGGCCGCTACATGATGGAACCGCTGATCCTAGGAAACCAAAGCTTTAGACATCTTATATCTGGTAACATTGGTAGCGTCTGGTAGCTGGTTGTGTTGCAAGTTGCATGATGAACTCTAGTTGACACCTCGTTTTTTTAGCATTAGAAAAAGGTAAACAATCTTGACGAGTCTTTTTATTAAAAAAGTTTATAAAAAAACAGTAACTTATTACTTATGATACCAAAAGAATCATCATCATCATCATCATGTCAGCCGATAGACGTCCACTGCTGGACATAGGCCTCCCCAAGGCTCTCCACTCAGACCGGTCTTGTGCTTTCCGCATCCACCGCGATCCCGCGATCTTAACCAAGTCGTCGCTCCATCTTGTTGAAGGCCTACCGACAGCTCGTCTCCCGGTCCGCGGACGCCATTCGAGAACCTTCTGGCCCCATCGGCCATCAGTCCTGCGAGCAATGTGCCCCGCCCACTTCCACTTTAGTTACCAAAAGAATGTAAATGATTATATTATGTCTTTGCTAATTGTCACAATTCATCATCATCATCCCAGCCTGCTAATTGTCACAATTAGCTATGACTTATTTTTTATAAATGTTTTTGGATAAAAAGATACGGGTGACACTCTTTCCCGGCCCGGATAACACCGACATGGAAATACCGGCCCTGTTTTTTGTGTACTTGCCCATAGAAACTGACAGGAGTATATAGTGTATTAGCGTAGTTAGTTGTACTTAAGAATAATTTATTTGCTATTCGTAAAACAAACACATTCATTATAGACAAATAAATAAACAAAAAAAAACCTTTTTGCGAAATCGCGAAGCGGTCCCAGCTCAGCATAGTGTTGGTCGTGTAACTTAGGTAGCTAGGTATACTTAGGTGTAGTTCCTAGCTATGTTTCATTAAAATCGTTTCAGCCGTTTGACTATGTCCGGGTTTTTTCAACTTTTCTATAAGTCGATTAGACCTAACCAACTATAACCATTCCCTTCTGCGTTCAATTCAAAACGCAGAAGTGTCAACCCTTGTAACAACCTTCCAATATTGCGTTTAGTGCTGCAGTTAAAATACCTAATCGAACTTTCAGCAAGTTAGCGTGTTGAGTTTTCTGTTTTAATGCAGAATAAAATGAATAAGCTGTAGAAGATAAAAACGGGTAAAATAGTGCACGGGACTTAGTTTTCTAGTTGGTTAAGGAGTTACTTTTTATCTGAAATTAGCATGAGGGAAGAAAAAATTGATTCGGCAAATACTGAAACAAAGTAACAAGATAATGTAACAATATAATTTTACCGCTTGGTTGTGCCATAATCTCTGAATGGTCTGAAATGAATGACGTCAACTTCATTAACTTCAAATGTGCAAAAAGAAATTGCTCCCTGATATCTTCAAATAGATCATTCAGTTAACGATAAGTTATAAATGCAGGTATTACTTATGACTTGCTGGCAGCTCAGCAATACTGAGGTATGGAACCATAGTGCTGATTTTCAGCGGAAGCCAAAATTATTATGTCGCCCAAATTCATCAATATTTATCAAAATCTTTCAACAAGATATGATTTATTTATTTATTTATAAAAAAAGATTCTCTTGTGGACTTACTGAAGACCAAAACATCCACAAGCGAGTAAACTTAAAACTACAAGAATACAGTTGAAAAAAAAGAACAAATAAAAAAAACTTACACTAGAGACTGAAACTTATATTCTTCAAAAATACAAGTGAAAAATAATAATGAACAAATAAAAAAAATCTTACACCAGTCTTACGACTATTAAAAAAGCGGCTTAATTTGTATACGAGAGTTGGCCAGCTATAAATAAATAAATAAATAATAAATATCATGGGGCATTTGACACCAATTGACCTAGTCCCAAACTAAGCAAAGCTTGTACTATGTATACTATGCAACGGATAAACATACTTATATAGATAAATACATACTTAAATACATATTAAACATCCAAGACCCGAGAACAAACATTCGTGTTATTCACACAAATATCTGCCCCGGCCAGGATTCAAACCCAGGACCTCAAACTTCGTAGTCAGGTTCTCTAACCACTTAGCCATCCGGTCGTCAATATATCTGCAAATACGTCGGCTTCCCGGATCTGTGCGCGGAACTCGTTTATCAACGCAGTAGCCAGCGGTAGGTGCATTAATTAATACATATGCTGTAAACCTCAAACACCCCAGCATCCCCTGCTGAGCTGAACAAAGAACGCCACAATGAACGGTAACTCGCCACTTGCATCCACGATGTCGTGAGTCCACCTAGTGGGAGGCCTGCCAACACGTCTTCCGGTTTGTGGTCGCCACTCGAATTTACTCCCCCAACGGTTAACTTTCCTTCGAGCAATGTGACCCGCCCATTGCCACTTCAACTTATTTTACTTGTTCAAGTTATTTAATTAACACTGTATAAAAAAAACGAAATTTCCTCTCAGACCAAAGAATTGCTTGTTTAATTATACAAGCGTTTCAAGTTCATTTTACTGTTCACATTTTTTTCCTGAATAGGCTGTATAATTTGATGATATATTTGACTATTTATAGACGTATTGTACTTCTACTAGATAACCTGGAAACTAACAGAATCTTCTACCATTTTGTTGATATGTCAACAAATATATGCCCACGAAAATCATACGGAATTAACGCTCGAACGACCCTTAAAGGGTTGCAACCGACTCATTTTTCATGGACATTTGTCTGTAAAAATGGCCGAGTATTCTGACACAGTTTTTTAGTTATCTGGTAGAAATTCAGGAACTCTATCAAATAGTCCAGAACGACATCAAAATCTACAGCCAATTCGTAAGAAAATTGACCAGAAAAATGAGGCGGTTGAAGCACTCGAATAATGACCCTAAAGGTCCTACGAAATGCAAAATTCGAACTTCGTGTCTTGCCGTCCCGCTGGCGCTTATATTATTTAATACGAGAGTGAGAGGGACGGTACGATGGGAACTCGATTTTCGAATTGTGTATAGCCCTCCTGTAAAATTTGAGCATTGTAGCCAGCATTCAGGCTGTGTAGAGAAGTGTCAAAGTGCAGGTGGATCGATTCGGCGCGACGCCCGACGCACCTAGCCCTATAGGCTGCAGCCGCGTGGAGCCCTGAGGCCGCTACGGGTGAACCAGTGTTACCAACTCTCAAAAATATTTATCCCTAAAGCAACCCCTCGTATGCTTAAGACACGGACGTGTCAAATATAAGGCTATCTTTGTGTATTTTTTTAATCAGCAGAATTTCTGCCCTTTAAAACAGATGAGACTAGAATTCAGTAGTTTTTTTTTAGTTCCCGCGTACGAGGTGTTAAGCTAAAAATCCCTAAAATAGCTACAATTACTTGGAAGTCCCCCTAAAAATGTTATTATTAAAAAAAAACCTCTCAAATCAGAAAGGAAGTAATTACATCTAGATTTGGTTACCCCAGGCTCAATATTTTTACAGATGTTCTTTTAATCAAAAAGTAAAGAAAAATATAAAATATGAAATAAATATACGAAGGAAAAAATCCCCAAAAATACCCCTAAAACTAGAACGACAAAAAATCCCATCCCACTTATTTACCCCCAAAATTTGGGGGAAATAGCCCTAAGTTGGGAATCGTGAGGTGAACAGAGCAGGGACATTTTAGACTAACATTAACGCTCCTTGTGCCAGTGTCGTAGCCAAGGATTAAAGTTCCGATTCTGTCGTCGACCTTTAGAAAGCTCAATTCTCCTATTGCTCGTTTTTTCGATTCATTATTTCTCGGTTCGCCTGTAATTTTGTGATTGCGAGGTGTCCATCGGATTAGTGACTTGTATTGTATTCGTCACTCGTCGACTGGTGCTTAGCCGCAGCTCACTCCCTATTTCGAGAAAAATTATAGAGTCGTTTTAAGATACTCATTTCAATAGTTTCGCGATGTGTTGAGTTGTCGCGTTGTTATGTTCATAACATCGCGTCGTTACGTTAGGTATAGTAAAAAACTTAAGGAGACAACCTGTTGTATGGTAGTAGTGCACAGATAGAATTGATACGGGACTTAAGCCATTTTTCGAATGTGGAACTTCGTCTTATCTATACGGACACATTACTACTGCATAAGTACCTACAATAGGTCGTCTTCTTATTTTTTTTTATCTATACCGGGTGTGGCCTGTAATACGACCAAATAATTAGTATTCGTCGAACTAAACAACATTACGCACCTTTAAAATTAAACTAAAACAATTCGAAATATTCACAGTTCGAAAATAGACTTTAAAAAACCTTATTAATTTTAGCAACATTAGTCAAATTACAAATCACAAATTATTAAAACAATAACCTAGTCAAATAACTCGCCCCTGGCCATTCCCGGCGCAAAGGTGCCCATAAACCATAGGACTTTAAATAAAACACAATCTGGTTGAATTTTAAAACGAGAAAATTTCGAATTATTTCAGTTTAATTTTAAAGGTGCGATTAGTTCAGCGACTTTTAAAAATAATGAAGTCCTTAGATTTTCCCTTTTTTATACAAATTAAATACTGTTATCAATGTACGCCATCCCAGAACCCAACTGTCGTCGCCTGTCGCCCTGCATACATCAAACACTTTGGTTTTCATTGCTTCTTCGAATAAACTTTATAGTGTAATAAAAATAAAACAACTAATTATTTTTAAAAGTCCCGAAACTAATGTTATTGAGTTTGACGAGCACGATTAATGTTTTAATTATTTGCTCGTACAGGCCACACCCGGTAGAACCGAGTCAGAGGCGTATCCAGTATGTTATACAGAAATGCTGATTAATCCACAATTTCTGCTTGAGTTCAGCGAACCGGTCATTTCAATGAGTTCGCACAGCGATATATCACATCGCATATACTTACCCTATTACTGGACTATAATCATACGCATTAGTATTAAACCAAGATACCTACTAAAATGAAGTTTCATTGTGTTACCTGTTTTTTTACATCTCATAAATAGTGATGTGCCACAACCGGTAATCACCGAAAAGTTTCGGTAAATACCTATGTTATACGTTTAAAATGTTAAGATATGAACGGATCTGTGACGTACTAACACACGTAGGGCACTTAAGATATTCTAAAAAAAGTAAAACGGGTTTAATGAAAATACCAGCTGTTAGGAGATATTTCGACTTTTTGTAGATATTGATGTTTAAATTTGATTTGATCTAAGCAAGTTCTGCCTAAAAGCTCAATGCTTATGGAAAGTAGAATATTGAATGCTTTAACTTTATTTTTGTTTTCATAAAATATTATGTTTTGCCGATTATTTGCATTAATGTCGAAAACCGAAATCAGAGAGCATGCTCTATTCGTATTATGCTGGTCACATTATTTTTACATTTCATGCTGTCACTTTAGTATCTTGGTTTAATAAATAGAGAATAATATTAGGTGCAGTAGCCGCTGTAGGTATTTAGAAACATTATTTAGTTGACTTTGATTGAATTAACTGAGCTGAACTGACATCCCGTAGAGCTTATGGGAACGGAAGCAATTACCATGTACTCGGTACCGCTCTGCTTTCAGAGCATAATATGAGTGCGTGTGAGCTAACTTGGGGACGGCAGACGTGAGCTTGCCTTCGGAATCCAAAAGCTTAATGGTTACTTGACCTGAAATGTATATTTCAGAATTAAATTATTGTTATTATTTTTTAATTTAAGACAGTGGAACCATTCTACACTTCCGCTGAACGTAGATATAGTTAGTGTTTAGTTTAGGTAACTAAGGGACCCCATACATCCCTGTATTATTATTATTATTATTTTGTATTTTTTTCTTTAATTGTATACTGTAGTTTTTAAGTATTTTATTTGTAATTATTTTATTTTGAAAAAATTACTGCCAAGTTTCTTGCGGCGTATTCTTCTTGGCAATGATGGTCTTTCCGAAAGCGCTGGCAGTTTAAAAAATGACGTGTGTGTTGTTGTGTGTGTTTTGTGAGATCGCTCTTAAGCGATAAGGCCGCCTATTTCTCACCTTGTATTTTTTTCTCTGTGTATCTGTTTTCTGTATCGCTTACTATGTCTGGTGTACAATAAAGAGTCTTTGTATTGTATTGTATAATTTTGTGGTTAATGTCTAACTTTGCCCAGCAAATACATCCTAGGGATATGTGTTTTTGTCGCTACCAATCCTCAATGGTTCAGAAAACCTGTGGCAAACCCAAAACTGAGACCAAGAGGTTCTATGAAGATGCTATTACCGACATGTAAAAGTTCGAAGAACTGTTATATAATGGCCATAAAAATATTTAATCATTTACCACAACGTTTGAGATAAACCATTACCCCGATTTTCAAATAAATATATAAACATTTCTATAACTGAATTCACACACGTCAAAACCATCATGAACCGTAAAAATCCGCACGAATCTAGAATTGGCAAAGTTTCTACGCTATAGCGTGCTACGGGCTACGCCGTAGCGCTACGATGCGGCTACGGGCGTCATGCTACGATGACATGGCCGTAGACTCGCATTGGTGAAAACAAACGAAAAACAATTTAACACGCGAACAGTAGGCCAATTAGGCTTTCGTAAACACTGAGCGTTGGGACATTGACACAAAATAAATGGGTTGTAAGACAGATTCGGAAGAGCTACGACCGCATAGTTGACATATAAGTACAGTCGTGCCCAGCTTATGTCATATTTCATAGATGACATAGGCCAATGATGAATGTCTTGAGCTAAATTCTAACTTACTCTAAAAAGCGCATAAAAGCAGGGAAAAAATCACACGCGTCTTCCAGCTATGATGTTTTCGCTTCCGTTAGCGTAATAGAACGGAGACATGCAGAATCGAAAGGAAAAAAGAGAAAGAGAGATTTATTTTGGTTCCATCAGTACGCACTTTCCAGTACTAAAACTAACAATAAAACTAAGTTACGTAGTGACACGAGAGGATACCAAAAAGGCCTCCACTCAGCAAGTGTTGCCACACGTAATGTACAGCAACGCTGGTTTTCTGAGTACAAATGTTATATTTACGAGTACTACGTATGCATGACATCGACGAAATCACATTGGTTGTTGTTTTGTTACCTTATCACGTCTAAACCGCTGAACTGATTTAGATGAAATTTGGTGTACAAATAATTTGAGTCTCGGAAAAGAATATAGAATAGAACATGAACATGATTTTGAACATGAAACTTTCGTGAGACTCACTCATATTAAATGATATTGTAACGTGTGTGCGTGTTGCGGCAGCCGCCGAGTCGCGTTCGCGTGCTCCTGAGAAGAAGGGCTACGAAATAGCATGAAACATGTCGAGCTAAACCCGGTTTAAGACGTGAGTTATCCGTTACAATATCATTTAATATAATATAGAATAGTTTTTGGGCCATAGTTCCCACGCGGGCCCAATTGGGAACTTCGCACGCACCATTGAATCGCTTCGCAGGTTTGTGCAGGTTTCCTCACGATGTTTTCCTTCACCGCAAAGCTCGTGGTAAATTTTCAAAATGTAATTCCGCACATGAATTTCGAAAAACTCAGAGGTGCGAGCCGGGGTTCGAACCCACGACCCTCTGCTTGAGAGGCGATAGGTCAAACCACTAGGCCACCATGGCCTCTTGTTCTGAGAGGAGGCCTGTGCCCAGCAGTTGGACGTGTATAGGCTGGGATGTGTAAGAATAGTTTTTATTCCGTTAACTTGTGTAGTTCCCGCGGGATAGCGATAAACGAATTCTACACGGGAGGTGTCGTGGGCATCAGCTAGTTTGTTCTATGAGACTGGAAAATCGTGAAGTAACAGAGTTCAAAATCGTACCAAATATATCAATTATATGGAACAAATGGGATTACAGAAGTAATATTGGTGCTACTGTGATTGTCTCTTCTATTTTCTACCTTTCGACAACTAGTGTTTGCTTCGTGACTCCAACTATTATATATTTATGAGTCATTATAATTACACCACAAATTATAGAGCGGGTAAGTAGAAAGATCAAGAATAAATAATACTTGAAATAATGCCAACTTTGTTGTAAGTGAATTTGAATCAACTTGAATGTTTTTTTAAAGGATGAACATTACGCGTATTACATTTTTTGCTTTTCAACGTTGTGACCAAGTGAATCATCATCATTATCATCATGTCAGCCGAAAGACGTCCACTGCTGGACATAGGCCTCTCCACTCAGACCCTACTTGTGCTTTCCGCATCCACCGCGATTCCGCGATCTTAACCAGGTCGTCGCTCCATCTTGTTCGAGGCCTACCGACTGTACCGACAACAGCAGCAAGTGCAAGCAAGTGAGTAAATTTTAAGAATGAAATTGTAATAGCTCTTATTATAGCGAATTGGGAGTCGTCTTACACTACTTTTTATCACTTTTTCGGGATCAGAATAAGGTCTAGAAATCTCATCCGCTAGGATTAGAGAGTGTCGGCGTCGGGATGAATGTTCGGAGGGACGATCGGACGGTGTGATGGGGTGACAAATAAAAATGACCAAATGCGGATAGTTACGAGTGTCGGTACTATTTGTGATCAAGTGCGGGTAGTTCGAAGGTCTCGCGCTGCTAGGCAGACTTGACACCCTACACTTCAGTCTACTTGTGACCACGGCCACTGTAATGTGGTTGAAACGTCGAGGTAAATATTACTCGTGTGTTTTAGCGTGATAACTCCCGTTTGTGGTATTTTGACTAGGATTAGAGACATGGAATTTGGCGCGGGTTTTTTGTATTCAAAGTTCCATACATCATCCCAGCCTATATACGTCCCACTGCTGGGCACAGGCCTCCTCTCAGAACAAGAGGGTATTCAAAGTTACAACGATGTAATTTTTGGGAATTTAGAAAATTATTTAGAACTAGCTTTTGCCCGCGGCTTCGCTCGTAGCTTAAACCTTTTTTGATCCCACAGGAACCATACTTTATTTCGGGATAAAAAGTACCTTATATGTTAATGCAGGGTATAGTTTTTGCGTGAAAGTGTAACAAACATCCAAACATACAAACTTGTGCATTTATAATATTAGTAAGATTTAGGAATTTAATATAACAAGAGGCACAATTTAAAGTTCTAGGGCATTACGTTTTAAAATATGTCACTATTCAATGAAAGTTGAATTTTCCACTCCCTTTGTATTTTGGATTGTGTCATCAAACTGAAACAGCGACTAGTAAATATAATTTGAGCTGCAAAGCTAAAGAAATGCAGTAAAACGAAAGAAGCTGAGCAACTACGTAGCTTCTTTTTAATTTATAGAATATGTCCAGGTAAGAACTTGTAAAAGAAATAATAACGAAGCCGAGTCCGCCTTTCCTCATTAAGAAACTCACAATTATTTGAAATTCTGCTCGCTAATCCTATCTTCCACCATTACGATCAGGGGTGTTGCGGATGCAGAATTTGTGACATCTGCGGGTGCGGATTCGGATATTACAAGGCTCACATCCGCGCATCACGCGCGCAAACCAATCCCTGCTTTGTTTCTGAATTTTAACCAATCAACAAGCACGTAGAAGACCAATATCAAGACCAAGAAGTAGAAGAACAAGGGTCACCGACATAGCCAAGCGAATTAGCTCGTTGAAGTGGCAATGGGCGGGCCATATAGCACGGAGAGCGGATGGCCGTTGGGGCCGAAAAGTTCTCGAGTGGAGACCGCGGATCGGCAGCACAGCGTAGGACGCCCAGCAACAAGATGGACGGATGACCTGGTTAAAGCTGCGGGTTCACGGTGGATGCAGGCCGCTGCCAACCGAAGCCACTGGAGGTCTATGGGGGAGGCCTATGTCCAACAGTGGACGTCCTACGGCTGAGATGATGATGATGAACAAGTACGTCTGATTGCAACCTCGAAAATGATTCGTATTTGAATCATAAGTCGATGGCCACTTTTTGTGTGCAACTTGCTCTAATTTATTCATGGTATATATGATGTCCATAATTCTTTCTTTACTTGACAAACGAAAATATACGTGTCCGATATTTTTTTTATTATCTAATTGCCGGGTTAGTTGTATATGTATATTTTTAGGAGTCCAGCCTAATAGACACTATTTTAATAAAGCCTGGTATAGGGTCCCACAGCTGGGCAAATCCTTTTTCAAAACCTTTCAAACCTTGTACTTTACTAAGTAACATTAAACCCAATCCGAGCTATAAGAAAACATTTACTTACACCAAGTTTCCCGTTCAATTAACGTTGAAATGAAAGGTAAATAAATCGGATACTCCAGACAAGGACGGAGGATCGCTCCAGTCGCGATGACAGCGCCAATGGTACCTTGATTTGCTCGATATTGAATTAAATGTGGGCGCGCATTCTGTACACGTGCGGCATTTTAAAATAAATATGTTTATACAACGCACGTAATCTACCTAACTAAAAAGTTACCTTATGGTCTTGGACGGTGATTTTACTTTGTGCATGATAAAGATTTTATTTTGTCGCCTATTTTGTCATCATCATCATCATCAGCTGGAAGACGTCCTCTGCTGAACAAAGCCCCCCCCCCTCCTTAGAACGCCACAATGAACGACAACTCGCCACCTGCATCCACCGGTTGTACGCAACTCTCACCGGTAATATCCGGTATAGATGCGAAGTTTAGGAGCATGAGAAGTGAAAACATAATATTATTATATATTAATAACATAACATATTATGTTATACAGCGTTCCTTTAGGCAGCTTCCTGGGACCAATGAAAAAAGATTCGGAAGATATAGTTTAGAGGCAAAAACATGGCGACGTTGATGCTGAATGGAAAACACGACAGCAGTTATTATTTATTTATTTAGCAGTTATATATTTATTTATTTATTAGTTTAGTTAGTTTAGGGGCTGTTTCACCATCCATTAGTTAGTGTTAACAAAAAGAGACAGCATCACACCTAACCGCCAGTTAACACTAATCAATGGATGGTGAAACAGCCCCTTAGTGGTTTAGTTTAGTTATTTTGCAGTTAATATTATTTTTAATTGTGTGAAAAAACCTTAAATAATAACTCAATGAAATACGCAATACCGTCCCGCTACTTTCAAATTTGATCGCGCCTTCGGGATCCACTAATTTACACTTCACACAGATTGCGTCGCTCTGATCTGTTCCCACGTGGGTTCCGCATAGAAACGCGCTTGACTCCCGCATGGATTTCATCATAACATTTATTGTATACTAGTGTTTTGTTTCTGAGACGTGTCCTTTAGGCTGAGTTTCCACCAAAGATGTGCGAAGATGTGTTCGGTGAATGTGCTTTTGATTAACCAATAGAAACGTTTCATTTACCTATATCCTCGCAAAGCACATCTCTCGTGGAAACAGCTGAGCGGAGCGAGGCGAGGTTAATAAAACGTTCCTATTGGCTTTTTTTTTATTCAACTGGATGGCAAACGAGCAAGTGGGTCTCCTGATGGTAAGAGATCACCATCGCCCATGGACACCTGCAACACCAGGGGAATTGCCGATGCGTTGCCAACCTAGAGGCCTAAGAAGGGATACCTCAAGGGCCAGTAATTTCACCGGCTGTTTTACTCTCCACGCCGAAACACAACAGTGCAAGCACTGCTGCTAAGCACATTCCTCGCAACACGTGCTCGCACTAACTGTCCCTAATGATCATGAACAGGCTCAGAGTCACCGTGACTCCTGTGACCTTACAATAGCTACGACAATGCAACAAATGTGTGTTCATACAGTTCCTCTACCTCTACACCGTAAGAACATACACATCACACAAACCAAACTATTAACTACTTACACTACTATTGACGACCGGATGGCCAAGTGGTTAGAGAACCTGACTGAAGCTTGAGGTCCCGGGTTCGATTCCCGGCCGGGGCAGATACTTGTGTATGAATAATACGAATGTTTGTTCTCGGGCCTTGGATGTTTAATATGTATTTAAGTATATATTTATCTATATAAGTATGTTTATCCGTTGCCTAGTATCCATAATACCTACAATCTTTGCTTAGTTTGGGACTAGGTCAATTGGTGTCAAGTGTCCCATGATATTTATTTATTTACTATTACTGTATAATTCACTACTACTACTAAAGTTGACTTTATAATGATCTGTATGTGGTCTTACAGCGTAGAGGTGGCGGAGCAAAATGAACACACATTTGTTGTGTAGACGTAGCTATCGCAAAGTTGCGGGTTAGAAAAGTAATTATGTTTAGTTCATGTTTACCTCCGCAAAGTATAACGCCTGATTCAATAAATTATTAGTGGGTAGTTCTACGAGCGTTTGAACCGTTTTCAGTTTCCTGTCGCATATATTGAAGAAATTAGAGACCCTGAGATTACTTATTCGGGGTCCTGTAATGCTCGACCCTGTACTGCTCAGCCATCACTGTACGACCTGATAATACGAACTCATTTTAGATTAAAATTATCAAGTCGTACAATATTAGGTCGTGCATTATTAGGGTGTCCAAATTTTTGCTCGGCCTGTTAATGCTCGACCTGTAATTGTACGTCGTTATAATCGGAATCCAATCGAATCGAATGACCATGGATTTGTGTTAGGTTGTGGTGTTCCAATCGGCCGGCGAAGCGCCAGGACCAAATCAAGTTATTTTCTACTAAATTTATTAATATTCGGTGTACTTATCGATCGTGAGAATCGATTGCTTGCTGTCAAAAGTGTGCTCCTATTATTAGGTCGTACAAAATCAGGTTGTCCCATAGCACCTTGAACATTATCGGTACAGGGTGATAAAGCTCGACCCGAGTTCCAAGTGACATGTGATTGAATTATCAGGTCGTACAAAATCGGTCGAGCATTGTCCAGATCGTACAATAACTACACCCACCTATTCTGTGCCGTAAGCAAGAAATTTTAATGAATTGGGATGTCCCAATTTTTGACAACATATAATAAATCGAAAACCATTTGGAGAAATAGGCTTTGTGAAGCGTTTTCAGAAATCAGATTCCAAAAATGTGATAAACTGAATTAAATAAACAAAATTTAATTAATGACCCTCATTTGACCCCTGCAGTGTCTCGTCACAAAGGCAGTTATAAAGCAGGTCTACACTCTTAAGGAAATTGACAGTTTGAAATGTTGCTGTCCTGCTTACAATAGCAAATAGTGACAAAGATAGAACTTTAATCACATGATGCGCACCCGGCTTTAAACAGTTGTCATTTAACGTAAAGTCCGAAATGTATACGAGTATTTCCAATGTATTTTTAGAAATTAAATTATTAAATTACTACGCAACAAGTAAATACAAAAGAATTTAAATATCAGATTTAAATAAAAATATCTATTTACTGTCCACCATTAAACAAACATAGGAATAATCGAAGCTAAAAGAAGAGAAATAAATAAAACTATTTGTCATGGTTCATTTAGGGTCCTAAGCCGTGCTTGAATTATTGTCAATGCCACAGATTATGTTATGTACGACCTGAATTTTTCTAGGCAATGGAACGTGGCTGTCTCACTGCGACGTCATCCAGCGTATTTCGTAAAAAAAATATAAAAAATTAAATACTCATCCAAATTCAAAAACAATGAAAATGGTATCTTAAAATATTCCTATTCATTCCAAAAATAAAATAAAAACTATAGGTTATTTTATTTTTGGTGCATCCCAATTGTACTTGTACCGCTTGTACATCGTACCGTTTAAAATCCTCCCACTCTACCCACTCTACCACTAATTTCTTCAGTATGACAGGAAAATGATAGCGGTTGAAACGCTCGTAGATCTACCGTAGGATTCTTGGGTAATACACAGGTATCACACAGGGCTTAGGTATTATTTCTCCATCGTCTAGGGATATACTGTATCCCGAACGGATCGAGGAAAGTTCCTGCATGTATCCCATCCACATAAACACACAGCGCCGCAGTTTTCCAATTTGCTTAAGCAAACCGCTGGAGATGTTGTTTGGTTGGCACGATTGATGTCTTCACTTGCGTTTAATGTTTGTTACTTTTATATATAGTTTTTTCTTATTTGGGTTTTACGGGATGACCGTAAAAGTAACAAAATTTGGAGTTGAAATATAAAATAGAAAAAGTCTCCAAAAACCAATCTTAATTTGATTGCTTGATAACGACATCTCTTGTCCGGGTGAGCGGTTAGTTCCAATGGAATGCTGAAAGTTTCTCAATGAGGGCTACAGCATAGATGTCGCTAGTGTCGCTGCTTAAGTGACTAAATAAGAAACAAACAAGCTGAGATATGTGGTGCATAGGAGAAATTCGTGTCTGTACTCCTGTCCAGTGGTGGTGTAGCGGTATAGCACGCGGCACGGAATGCCGAGGACCTGGGTTCGATTCTAAGCGCTGGTCTATTTTTCTGGTTATTCTGTGCATCTGTTTCAGTTTGTATTTTCGACAAAAACATGGAGTTATGGATTTCAGCTAATGCAATTTGTCGGATGCCGCTCTCAACTCCGCTCTGCTCCAATGAAAGCACACCCTAACTGTCTTTTGGCAAGGAAATAAATCACCGTTAGTAAAGAGTTGCCGAGAAAACCAAGGGAAAGCAATCTGTATGCAAATGTTAAATGTTATAAGTGCCTTATACGATCGAGTTTGGGCACCGAGTTAATTTACATATGGAGACAATAACAGTAGAACAGGAAAATCAGATGTTTATTTTAGAAGTAAGCCATTTTTACTCGTAGGCATTACATACATACATGTAAAAAAATATCGGGAAAATCAACGTGTATGAAAAGAATATGTATATATTCTGACAAGTTTTTTAAAAACATTTTAATGTTTCTAAGTTTTTTTTTGATTAAGTGTTCAAACAAAAATATGAAAAATATGACAAAAAATGACAACGGTAAAAATTAGTAAATATTTTCAACGTAAATTATTTTCCACACGATCGAATTATCGTTTTTTTAACTCCCGACGCAAAAGAGGGGTGCTATAAGTTTGACCGCTATGTGTGTATCTCTGTATGTTTGTGTGCCTGTTTGTGGCACCGTAGCTCTTAAACGGGTGAACCGATTTGAATGCGTTTTTTACGTCGTAATTTTTTAGTAACAGCTACGAAGGCCTACTGTTTTTATACTACCCACCACTGTCAAAATTAAAACCTTTTTTTTATTCGACTTGATGGAAAACGAGCAAGGGAGCCTCCTGATGGTAAGAGATCACCACCGCCCATAAACATCTGCAACACCAGGGGTATTGCAGACACGTTGCCAACCTAGAGGCCTAAGATGGGATACCTCACGTGCCAGTAATTTCACCGGCTGTCTTACTCTTCACGCCGAAACACAACAGTGCAAGCACTGCTGCTTCACGGCAGGATTAGCGAGCAAGATGGTGGTAGCAATCCGGGCGGACCTTGCACAAGGTCCTACCACCTGCTATTAAATATTTTAACATTGTTCTTCTGTAACGGCCAGCACAACTGTGCCACCTTCAAGAGTCGCGATCTGATTTATTGGGGCTTATCGGGACAAATTTATTCGCCCGGCTTGTTCGATAGAATCGCGGACTTATCGACAGTCTCGATAAAGTAGTGCCGTAATGTTGTTCAATTAAGATTTTGCATGTTTTACGACGCCAAGTTTTATCGGCTTCGGAGTTTGACGTGTTTAGGGACTTTGCGATCCCTCCTGAGCTGGTCATCTAAAACGCAAAATGCCGAAGTATCTTATTGCCTTAGACGCATTATGTCTGCTTTGCAAATTACCTAAATCGCATTAAGTCTTAGGTGCAAAATGCCCGAAATGCATTATGTCTGCTTTGCAAATTACCTAAATCGCATTAAGTCTTAGTGGCAAAATGCCCGAAATGCATTATGTCTGCTTTGCAAATTACCTAAATCGCATTAAGTCTTAGTGGCAAAATGCCCGAAATGCATTATGTCTGCTTTGCAAATTACCTAAATCGCATTAAGTCTTAGGTGCAAATTCCCGAAATGCATTATGTCTGCTTTGCAAATTACCTAAATCAGTACAGCTAAAACCGAAAAACCCTAATCGTAATTTGCGTTTTAGACATTATACAGCTAAGGCAACCAGAGGTTTAATCATTTTGCCATGCAGGCATTTTGCGTTTTAGATCGTCTTAAATCATAGGCGATATGAGATTAATGTAATTTGCTTATCAGGCATATTGCGTTTTAGACATTATACAGCTAAGGCAACCAGAGGTTTAATCATTTTGCCATGCAGGTATTTTGCGTTTTAGATCTCTTAAATCATAGGCGATATGAGATGAATGTAATTTGCTTATTAGGCATTTTGCGTTTTAGATGTCTTAAATCATAGGTGATATGAGATTAATGTAATTTGCTTATCAGGCATATTGCGTTTTAGACATTCGTTTTAGGCATTTTGCTACCTAGGCATTGTGCGTTATAGATGACATGCTCAGGAGGGTTTGCGATTACGATAGCTTTGTAACTACATATTTTGGGAATATATTAAAATAAATAAGGTTTAAAAATAATAATGGACGAAATACCTAATGGTCATTTGATATAACATAATTTTCTGTCCAATTATTGATTATACAAAATATTATAATCGTGTAATTTACAGTTTGGCTTAGGTTAGGTTAGGTAAGTAAAATAAGTCATTACGATTGTCCTTGGTAATTAATGCGATGACACTATGACGTTTACTGTGAAATGGTTCCATGGTGGACCATTAATTAAAGTCCTTGACCATATAGCACGGGTCCATATCGGCTCGCATAATTGCTTAAAGTCAGAATGTATGTTTTTCATAAGTCATAATGTATTGTTTGTCATAACTCTTTTTTTCTCTAAATCCATTAATTGTTCACAATTGTTAAATTCAATTAAATTCATTTATTTAAACAATTGAAGTAGGTACATAATCATAATTATTAATATTATAAGACTTATAAAACAAACCTAACTTTATCTACATTTATCTATTATAGGATGACCATTTAAAAATTGCATTATGATTTGCGAAAATTATGCGACTAGAGACGCACCGGTACAGTCAGTATCGAATAATATCGTAGCGGCCAAAATGGTCAAATAGTTCGGCACGTGATACAAAATATATGGCATGCCGAAGTATTTGAACACTTTGGCTGCTACGATATATTTGATGCTGACTGTACAACACACCACGCAACTATCACCCAAAATATCCCATGTACATTCAAATGTAGATATTTGAGAGGGGCAGATCGAGAGGGCTGCACCCTCCCAGACGGTGGTATTGATTTTTGAGTTCACCCCCTAGTTGTAGGGTGTTATTATTAAATATAAATCGCGACGAAACGTTGGCGTTGTAAATAGGGGTCCCGAGAATCGGTACCCTTGAAAATGCATGGTAGTTCCAATGTCAGGTTCGCTGCTTGGAGTATATGTACGTATATTTATATCTTTAACAAATACGAATAAAAAAAATAGTGAATCAGGCGTTACTTTCGTCCATATCACAACAAACACACAATGGGTTGTGGATTTTGATTTAATGAACTATAAACGTTTACTTTGCTCACCCGCGACCTTACCATAGCTACGTCTACCATCACAGCTCTGATGATGAACTTGGAGTTCGAAACACGTCGGCGTAGAGTGGTGTTGCTGATTTTTGTTTTGTGTGACTTGTGTGTTCTTAAAGTGTGGAGGCGGAGGATCTGCCTGACTCCCATTTGTTGCATATAGGCGAAGCTATCGTAAAATCACGGGTGAGCAAAGTAATGGTTTATAGTTCATTAATATAGCAAAACGCGTAATTTTGATTCAACTGCCAGAACTTATGATAACACGAGCGGAACCGCGAGTAGAATCTAGTAATCAGAGAGAGAGACAATCACTCTACATCCCATTAAATAAATATTCATCAATTCGCATTATCCAATCATAACGCTGTAAATCCTCCAACTAAACTGTTACCAAACATCTATAGACATAAACTAAACCTTTACTACTTTACAATACAGCTGTTTACTACAAAGTTGAATCAATCGAAACGCAAACTTAACTTTGCAGAAACATCTGTCGATCCATTGAGTAGTTCCTTCGTTATGCGTTTGTGAAAGTATTTACCGTTGTAATATAAACTCAAAGAACATGTGATAAGGTCGTTGGTGGTGTTTTACGATGGTAAGTAATATTGGTGAGCATTATGTCCACTACATAGAGTAAATACTAAAGTATAGACAGGCATTTGGCTCTGGGAGATGCCGTTAGCTTTTGTGTGATCCATCTCAACTATTGATTGTGTTTCGTCATCATATCGAAAATACAAACTGAGACATATATGGATACACAGAAAAACCAGAAAAAGAGACCAGCGCTGGGAATCGAACCCAGGTCCTCAGCAATCCGTGCTGCGTACTATAACCCCTATATCACCGCTGGACAGGAGTCTAGACACAAATTTCTCCTATGCACACATATCTCAGGTTGCTTTTTTTTCTACTACGCTACTTAAGCAGTACGCTACTTAAAACAAGAACAAAGCAAATAAATGCGATTTATTAATAAACTAATAGCTGAATTAAATATTACCGTTTCGAAACATTCTTGGAATGCAACCATAATAGTCTTGGCTTCTATGTCATCTGCTTTACATTTTATTCGAAAAGTTTTACCCTAAAAAAATACCCAAAATATTTTTTTACCCCAAAAAATACCCTAAACGCGTAAAAATATCCTAAATTTAGGGTAAAATACTCTAAGGTCACACTGACTACTGAACCAATTTAAAACAATCACTACTACTTACTACATTATCATGTAGTAGTAGTTTAAACGGTAAGTTGGTACGTATGTTTTTAAACTGTGATCACTGATCAGGACTTGAAAACGCAATTACCTTACTATTAAATTAATTTCAATTATTTTAAATCCTTTTAGTGTTACAACCTATAGCAACAAGATGTGTTCAAGCGTCGTCCTACATATTGCAGTGAAATACTCGTAGATACCTATGGGAAATTCCCCGTAAGTCTTAGATCTCATGTCAATAATCAGGGCTTTGTTTTCATTTGACAATGACAACTAATTACTCTTAAAATATAGCATATTATAATAGTTGTATAGTATAGTATAGCGATTGTAACATGCCAAACCTCCGCTGTGCGCAACTGGTCGATTACAGAAGAACAAAATTCTAAATTCTAAATTATTGATACTCTTTTGTTTTTTTTTCGTGATTGGCTCTACTATTTGGCAAGGCGTAAGCCGAAATTTGGTTATTTATAGAAATAATTAATACTTTTTACTTTGTGATACCTCATTCACTGACTTTTAATTGTGATATAAGGGCGGCCACTATTGCAGGTATTGTAAATATTATTTTCTCTGTTTACAAACATTTATTCTTGTTTATATTTTGTGAAACCTAATCCATTTCTTGTTTAGCTTTGTTTTGCTGGTCCGACACTATATAACGAGACTTGGATGGGTGCTGCAAGCAAGCAGTAAAGCAGGGTGTTTTATTCCAGCCCTTTCTTTTTCCTGCTGAATCCAAATCTTCATCTCCCCTTCCTCTCAGCTCTGCTGCTTCGGAGCAGATCGCCGGCGCGACTGGACGCTCCGAGGCTACCTTATCACCCTGCCCTGTTTCCCTACCTGTCCTACAAGTCTCAGGCCAGTGTTTTTTAAAATTTATCTACAAGAGCAGTGCTGACTGAAATAATTGTATATAATTTTCCTTTTGTATATTATATTTTTATTTTGTAACCACACGACTTTTTATTTCTCCGACCGGCTAGCCGGTTACACGATTTAGTATGTAAATTCATGAATACTATTTGCTTGTACTTTATTATGCAATTGGGCCCTGGTTAAGATCGCGGGATCGTGGTTGATGCGGAAAGCACAAGACCGGTCTGAGTGGATAGCCTTGCGGGAGGCCTATGTTCAGCAGTGGATGTCTTTCGGCTGACATGATGATGCTGGTGAATTGATTATTACGATGAAAGTATCAAGCTTATGAAAGAGGTTGTAAGTTCACAGACTAATTCATTATAATTACCTGACATGATTGTGTTTATAATCTAGTTTTTTTTAAAGTTAATAAATAAATCTATCTATCTATCATTTAAATGAAGTGTTACAAAGCTAAACCGCAGTTAAAGGGTATATCATGAATTTTAGTCCTCCTAAGAATAAAATTCATGTGATAAGGAAAAAATCTCAACGTATATAAGTCGCGTATAAAATGTTGCGAGTATGAATATAAAAATCATCCCGGAAATACCTTGTTAAGCCAACCTGATATTTTCCTCATTCGAATTACCGACTCAGATATCAAAATTTATTTACGTCTAAAGGTAAAGAGAGATGAGAGTAGTGAAAATACCTATTTTTAAGGTTCCGTGGCTTCACCGGTAGATTGTACAACGACGGCATAAAACGAGCCATTTCACCCAAGACGTTCATATAGCCACCCGACCCGAGCTGGTACGGCGAGGGTGGATAGACACGTCGAGGGGAAAATGGGTTCAATGCTCAAGTGAACAGCAGAGCGTAATGCTTTTCACACACAGTGGAAACAATTGATCACTTACTAGGTATGTAGCTTTTATTTTTCACGAATTACTATATAATTATGTATTTTTAGTTTTATTGATTTATTTTTATTTATTTTTATTATTACACAAATTATAAATTATTAAAAAAATATGTAGGTAGAAACTTCGTTTGTGGCGGCTGTTGGCACCTGACTACCTTGGTCTTAGACGAAGATTTTACTGCACCTGATTTTACTGCTTTTTATGCACTAGAGCATAAAAAGTCATTCTATGTCGCCTAGATCCAGCATAAACACGAACTTTACGAGCATGAGCAGTGTTTTTTTTTATCCTGCAGTTGAATTGAAATTCTGACATTACGAAAAAAATACCGTGCGAGTTCCCAAAATGCACGTCGTAGTCTTCATTGGTGTCGCCTAAAAAGAACCCGTTCCAAGTTTTATGTCTAAATCGAGAGGATAAAATTTGGTATTATATGCCTATCTTTCCAGGAATCAAGTCATTCTTGGAGACAGGCAATTTTAAACAGCTGACATTTTGAGAAGCTGTCATTATGCAAAAGACGTGTTGACATTCTGAAAAGCAGACATTTTGCGAAAAATACATTTTAGGAAAACGGATATTTTAGGTCTTTTAAAGCGGCATGTATAAATTTCTAGCAAAAATCTGGAAGTCCATCAAGGAAGATAGCTACTATCAACTGATTTAGGTACGCTACCTCGAAACACTAGATCCTAACTTCAACTCTATTCTTAAGCATTAAAGATACTTTTCCTAGGCTCCGCTTGATGTAAATATGAGTTTTTGTAAGTTAGATATTTTCCAGGCAATGTGTCGCCTTCGCAAACGACTGGTCTTATCTCAGGATAGTGGGAAACTGTGTTGCCAGGATAATCAAAAAATCTAGAGTTTTTGAACTTTGGCTTAATAAGCTCTAGGTAAAAAATCATTTTTAATACAAGATTTTTTGCTGACTGTACTTGTATTGTTACCCAAACTACATTTGCATACCAAATTTCAAGTCGATGTCATTAACCGTTGAAGAGTTCCGTCCTGTGGAGACGATCCTGGTCGGACTACCAGGATGCCACTACCATATACCACATTTCCACGCAGTTCACATAAGTATACCAAATTTCAAGTCAATTCAATTACTGGAAGTTGGTCGAATTTAACTTGCAAGTTTTGATTACAGACAGACAGAAAACGGGGATTTACTGTCATTTGGTGCGAATGGAAAATGGACAACTCGGAATCGTACGTCAAACCAGAAAAATGACAATTTGAAATACATCAACAAGGGAAATTGTCCATGCTGCCTGAATAACGTCGAAAATGCAACCTTGTCCTATGGTAAAATTGACAAATTTGATGTATGCCGAAAAAAAACGACCACTTGTATTTACGTAAACTCAGAATTGTTTTGATCCTACATATTAATTAAGACTTGATTTAGACATTCACTTATTGCTTATTTCATTTTGCTCCTAATTTATAATCCATGGACAATATTCTATTTGGGTTAATTTAATTTACTTACAACAAAAATGAATTTTGCATTTAAATATTTATCAGCACAATTACATTTTGACAAAATTCACTTTAGATGATATTCATTTTGATCCAAATTCAAAATGGTCAATTCAAGTGTACGATTTTCAAAATGTGTAGTGATTAATCGACTTAACAAATTTCTATCAATAGTTGTTCGGCTTACTAACTCATAAGCCAACTTAGTCTACTAAAGGTTGAGTTACGAAACGTTAGTCTGCGAAACAATACATCTGCGTAAAAATTCATCGGCATACCGTTACTTGGCGAAACGTGGTCTGCCAATCAATAATCTGCGTAAAAATTATCGGCGAATCATTAGATAACCAAACTTCAGTAAGCTAGTTGAGAAAGCAAGATAGATACGATCTTATCCGACAAAATACCGAATCGAGAGGAGGATCGGTTAGGTACAGTCAAGGGCAAAGATATCGACACGGCCAAAGATGCAAAAATATGTATACACGGTCTTAATGTCAAGTGCATAAAGTCGTGTATACATATTTTTGTAACTTTGACCGTGATGATATCTTTGCCCTTGACTGTACATTATACTTTAAAGCAGGCTGCATTTTTTTACATCCGTCTTTTACTGTGCTGTTCTGTATAAAAATTTACATAAAACATACCTACGCCAATTAAATGTTTTAGCAAGTAATGCTGCCCGTTTTTCCTGTCAGTTTTCATTTACTTAACGAATGACAATTAAGAGCAATGTCATGACGACAGTGTTTTACCTAGGAATCAAATTAGTCAATCAAATTTATACCTTTTTTTACTAAGTCTCATGGCACATTTTTCAAAATTCAAAACCTACAATAATATGAGAATCATTTGTAGTACCTACCGCTGATTCTGAGGGCATGAGACGCATTAAAACATCGATACATTTAAATATTATCATGTCAGCCGAAAGACGTCCACTGCTGGACATAGGCCTCCCCCAGGACTCTCCACCCAGACCGGTCTTGTGCTTTCCGCATCCAACGCGATCCTGTGATCTTAACCAGATCATCGCTCCATGTTGTTGGAGGCCTACCGACCGACAGCTCGTCTCCCGGTCGTTGGACGCCATTCGAGAACCTTCCTTTTAAATATGAATAAATGTAATAATGGAAAACATTAATAACATAGCAAAAAATATATTTTGTTTATTTTATTATTACTATCAATTAACCTATCAAACTTAAATATTTCTTAAGACATTTTTATGTAGAGCAAGTGTAGAGCGCAAAAATAAGAATTAAAAAATTAACCAAGTAATGCTCCAAATACAATTTTTCACAGTTTTTTTGTCATCCACCCTGGCAACATTTCTGGGAAATATTTCCCGAGTACGCTGCAAGTTTGGTAGATTGGCCGCTGTATTTATAGCGCGAGCGCACGTTACCCGGCTGCGGAGAAGATCGTAATGCTTCCGGTGAAGAAGATCAGTTACATAAATGGGTAATTTTCGCCTTTTCAGGATTAAACTAGGCACAAGGATATATTTTAAAATTTGGCACTAAGTGTATGTCATATGGCTCTATCCCACTATAGGTACCTAGTGCCATCAACGAAGACGCGTGATTTTGACAAAATAAGACATTAATGACATTGTAATAAGAACCACGGCACGCGTCATCGTGAATGACTCTACCTATAATATTAAGGGGTTTGCTCCTGGTTAGCTCATGAGCAATGTCCCGTTAGATGGCGCTGTTATCAATAGTTCCTTTTTTCAGGTTTTTTTCGTAAATTATGAAGAATTATTTCACCAAAAACTAGTGGCGGGAGTATCTAAGCGTAACCGATTTTTTGACCCCACACTCGAAATGAAATATTCCGCCAAAGCCGCAAACGAGGTGCTTTACTTTGAACGTCAATTGCGGCCGTATACGGACACTAGGAGCTCACGCACACACTCAAATAGACAGCGCCAGCTAGCGAAAGTCTATTGCGACACTTAGCTACCCGATCGGGGTACTCCTTCGAGTAATATTCACATTTTTTTATCGAGTCACGAAATTTTGTACTAACTGTACTTTACTCGAAAATTTTACTACGACCTATAAAATCTATAAGTATTTTATTGATAATTAGAAGCAGGGTCTTGGATAACTGTTCGCATATTATAATACGAGCCAAACGCCTTTCAAGTGTTCATAATATGTGTACGATAAATTGAGAAATTACCGAGATTCTGACCACGGTTTCTTGTCTTGGTTGATGGTCTTGCTATTATTCAGGTTATATTTATAGTTACTTTTCGTAGTTACTACTCTTGCTAAAGTGGTCATGGTCGTCGGTTGAAAATCGGTATCAAATCTACAGGACGAGTTTCTTGGGAAAATAGTGCGGTGGTTTGTCCTTACCTTCCACGCCGCAGAGCTGGAGTTTGGAATTCGTAGTTGGCAATAGAGAGCGCTGCCACCAGGGCTCTTAGTCATCTTGTACGACACGCACAGGAATGCACAGGCAATCAAGTTTATCAAGGGCATCCGTAAAGCCAAAGTCCCTTAAGACACTGTTACACATGCTCTTTAGTAGCAAGAAAGCATGCTACTATTGAGCAAATGCTAGCTAGTAGCATGTGTGAACAGGACATGCTACTATCGAGCATGCTTATTAGTGGCAAGCTCGAGACGGGGTGGAAGGGGGAAAGGTAATAAGCAAGTGTGAACGCGTTTGCTTCAGTCCAGTAACGAGCATGTGTAACAGTGCCTTTAGACATACCTAATATTTTATGAACAGTGCTTCGTGTAAGCTCTTTCTATCAAAAGAGGTAATAAAATCCATACAGAGTTTACTATCCTAATTATCATCATCATCATCACTCAATTTCTGTGGTAAGACTTTTGTTTGGTAGAGAATTAGTAATCATAAGCTGCTAATATCAATTATTAATAAGTTGCTAACCATGAAAAGAGTTGACGAAGAGTTTATCTAGGCTTCTGCATCTGGATTTCTCAGTTCGTATATATAATTACTAGCTTAATCCCGCGGCTTTGCTCCCGTTGAAGAAAAAAATTTACTCTGTCTGTAGTGTAGGTATTCGAATTAAAAAAAAAACTTCTTGCACCTCTGCGATCCTCAAGGAATACGTTTGCCAAATCTCATGCATTTTTAGGCCATGTTTTGCCTTTATAGGTATAAATAAATACTTACGAAATACTTACATAACAGCAAAAGTTCACCCACTCGCCGATAACTTGCGCCGATCAAATTGCGGTAAAAATTATCCCGTGCTAATTTTGTACCTACTTATCTCTATAAATTGATTTTGTTAGGATATCATAACCGATGATTTGGCACAATCAGCAGAAGACTACGAGCAGTTCCAAAATCATCTACACTCCCTTTGTTACCTTCGAGTCGAAAACAGTTGTCGATTCGTATCATATAACTACCTATTGTAAGTATTATCTGCTAGGATTTTTTTCCGATCCAGCAGGCTTGTAGTCGTGTGTACTGGATTATTGGCAGTGTTTCCTTTGGATGTTCGTGCGATGGAACTATTGCGTTTTTTTTGCATTAGTTCCTTTACAAGACTTGAAGGAAAAACTGCGTTTATTTTTTTGCCTTTGTTCCTTTCGCAGTAGCATCTTCAGTTCTTGCAAAGGTACAAAGGCGGAAAAATAACGCAGTTCTTTCTTCAAGGTCTTGTGAAGGAACTAGAACTACCGCAAATAATCCGTCGTACTTGCAGACTACGGGCACGTTCAGTTTAGCTGACACGTCATCATCGGAGACAGATGTTGCATCAAACCTAATTCGAAGCAGTCAAGCTCATAGGTAGCTGAACAGTTTGGTACTTTGTCACAGCAAGCTACAGTGCTAAAATGAGCATTTCTAAAAAAGTTTGTACATTTGATTTGCGACTCCGATTTGGGTAAAAATTTGCAGGTAGATAGTCTCCCGAAATGTCCCAATTAATTTGTATGGAAAGTTCCTTTTTTGTTACCGCAAATCCATAGTTTTGGTAACAAAAAAGGAAATTTCCATACAAACCAATTGGGACATTTTGAGAGACTATGTTATTACGACTCAATATCGTTCACTCTACAAACCTGCAAATTTTTATCACAAATAGGAGTCGCAAATCAAATGTACAAACTTTATTTGGAAATGCTCAAATAGTTTTACATGTCCTCAAATACTAAGAGTAAAAGGGAATGTCTTTACTTTGCTACTTTTTGATCGCTCTTTGCCTGTAGTATCTACGGCTAACTAGTCTGGTTGACAGGGCAGTGGGTATAATTAATTTGTAATTTTCCCGCTGGTACAGTAAATTCATATCCCAATTATCATGCCAATTATTATGCATTATAAATCAAGTAACTATTTTGGAAACAATATATTTTTAGACACGAGTAATATTTACCTCGACGTTTCGGCAACATTACAGTGGCCGTGGTCACGAGTAGACTGAAGTGTGGGGTGTCAAGTCTGCCTAGCAGCGCGAGTCCTTCGAACTACCCGCACTTGGTCATTTTTATTTGTCACCCCACACTTCAGTCTACCCGTGACCACGGCCACTGTAATGTTGCCGAAACGTCGAGGTAAATATTACTCGTGTGCGTTAGCGTGATAAGTCCTGTGCGTGGTATTTTGATTAATTCCAGTTTCTTTTAATTATTTTGTTGCTCTATTCCTCTCATCTGTCTGTGCACGCGAGCAGGCTGCAATTACCAGACCCATCACTGCCGTTCCGCCTGTGACAGTTGCAGTTCTACCATACAATCTTTTCTTTGGGGTAAGTAAAATGCAGTACGTCGCATTAGACAGCGTTTGAGAATAATTATCAGGATCAGGGGGTCAGGTCTGCTAGTGAACAACGTCGGCATTAGATTCAGCTAATACTTTGAGAACAAAAAAAAGGTATAAACTTTGTGATACAAGTTAAATATGCCCGCTGTCCAGTCAATCAACAAGCCAACCGTACCACTAGCAATTAATTTTTTTGAGCTTGACTGTTAGTCAGCATCTAGAACCTACAGTATTTAATTTTGCCCTAGGTTTCTCTGCTATCAACCGTGCGGCACAGTTAGATCTATGTGATACGTTCCTACATAATATAATAACATGCAGTACACGCCCTCCTCCACCTCCCTCCTCCTACATGAAATAATATATATATCACACAATACCTAATAATAGTTATATAGTAGGTATTTGTGACAGCTAGTCGAGCTTGTGTGACATATACTATACATACATAATAAAATATTGTTTTACATCGAAGAGAAAGAGAGCGGGCGTGTATGTAAACTTATTGTATAGATATTTCACATGGACGTAGTTGTGGGGCACGGTTCGTAGCGCAGAAGTAAAGTAAAAAATATTGTTGTCAATTTATATGAGGTTCCGCAAATTAACAAGTTCTCTGTCCCGAAGCAATGTGCAGCGTTCTTTTGACACGTCGCCATAGTAATGATAAGGTAATATAATATCCCCGTAGCAATTTTCATTGTTTATCTAAATGTGGTTCAAGAATAAAAATAATTATTATAATGTATGTAATAAAGTTTATTATTTTTTCGAAAGAACAACTCCATTATTTACATCACTGGTCATATGGTACATGTGCCTCATGGACGTACCAGTAAAGCCACGCATCAAGGGTCAAGGAACCTGGTAACACCGAAACCACTCAATTATTCAAGTATTTATTTTGTTCATCTCTATCCACTCAAGACAAGATAGATATACAATCGAACCAATCAAAAATATCACATATTATTACACGTCTTTCTAGGTCAGAATAAAAGTATGTGAAATATATTTTTGAAGCATTATATTATACTACACCTCGTTGTTTCGGGGGGTCAATAGTTTGAGCGGCCCATTTAGTGAACGGCATAATGTCATCGTCTACTAAATGTACAATTTATATGATATTGGAAAATTGGAATGGTAGGTGTCCGTTATCTCACTCCATATCTCGGTAATGCTGTATGCGGCATCCTATTAACGCCATAGCCCACTCCATGTGAATTACTGTCCGGATCTGGCAACTGTAGAGGCCTGTCCGCTAGCACATCCTTATAGTGTATTAGGGGATAGACCTCCAAAGTTCTGCTCATCTCATCTATATTAGATATGTTGGCTGTGGTCCCATGCCTTTCAAATGACCGGGTCCAGATGGGTTCGTGATCGAAAATCTGAACCAGCTATTACAATAATAAGTAACGACCTTTATTTCGGACAATATGGCCCAGATTTTACGATGTAAACATTTCAGTCAAGCATATTGAGTGATTTTGAAAATTGACAAATTTGAAATTTGGGACACTAGATTAGATGAAAATTAATGTACAGCCAATATGACAGTTTTGACCAACCTAACTTCTATACTTACTTAGTGCCTATAATATAATGCAAACTCAAAATCAAACATTATTATGATGCCACTATAATAAAAGCAGTGACGCGAAAGATACAATTTGTAAGCGGAGATCTTATAAAATTAGCTACTAGCCGCGTGCACCTACCATGCAATAGTCCTAAATACAAAAGTCAAGGTACCAGAAGCTTAAAAATATATAATTTGTAATAATAGTTACACATAATTAAAAAAAAGTAAGCTCACAATAAAAAAATATCAATATATGAACTTATACAATTCTTCTGATTTTGGTTCTTGATTCTGGGTATCTGTATGCGAGATTGTCATTTTACATGAGTTTACTTTTCTTCTGTAAGGCAACCTGACAGTTCAGTAGCAATGACACTCTAAAAAGAACGTCATACTACCTAACAGTTATCGCGGCCGGCTCAGTCAAGAATGTCTCTAAAGCTAGACATGAGCAAAGTCTAAACATGAGTGATATTATTATCGATATCGATAGTCAATATTTAGTCATCCTGTGACATAGAGCATAACACTAACTCGTTTGTTAAAAAAATCGAACATATAATAATTCTACTATTTTTTTACTACAATGTTTCACGCAGAAGAAGATTAAAACTATCGCGAAAAGACTTGTGCTAGCACGTTACTAGTGACAAAACAATAAATAAGTTAATAAGATTTCAAGTAAATATCGATCCACGCAATCTCCAGGGTGAGACAGCTTCGAAGTTGAGTGTCATACTTCCTGGCGGTGACATGGTGTCGCATGGAATTCACTGACATCAGAAAATGTAGGTACATGAAAAAATTTTTTAACAAAAAATGGAACCGATTATAAAAAAAAAAAAAAAATCTACTAATATGAAGTACTTTCTGGCGGGCGCTATCTTTTCACTATGAAGCAGTCGACTTTTCTAATTTCTTGTAAATCAGAAAAATGTACGAAATTGTACGCTATAGTTAAAAAAAAAAACTACACATAAAAAGTCGAATTACATATGGTAAAGGCCTAACAAATAAACATTAATATATATTTAGTTATTTTGGTTGTTTTTGTTCTGTGAATATTTAATCGTCACTTAGAACACCAGAACACACATACATACAGAGCAGCAAATTCACGAGCTGCTGCTGCTGCTGTCATGTAACACTATTAAATAATTTACCTACATACATCATCATCATCATCATCATCATCCCAGCCTATATACGTCCCACTGCACCTACATACATAAATTTACAATAATTTACATAAATTACATTTTCTGTTATAAATAGAAGACTATTTTTTTAGTACCATAAAACCGTCCAATTTTGCCGTTGATATTTATTTTGCCCGCGGAGTTAAATATAAGCTGTAACAAAAAGGCCTTGGCAGGATAAAAAAGGTCAAGTACGAGTCGGACTCGTACATACGAAGGGTTCCGTACGTACAATGTTTTTAAAACAGTTCACTAATAAAGTTTAGCAACGCCTAGTAACCAAAAAACGCTGGAAAAAAAACACGTTTCTTGTATGACAACTCCATTTATTTTTTAATTTTACTTACTTTATATTAGTATTTGTTGTTATGGAGGCCACAGTAATACCTACATAATCTGTCAACATTTCAAGTGTCTAGCACACACAAACATGTATGCCTAAATGGGGTAGGCAAAGCACACGAAACGTTACAGCTTCGGCGCCACTTTTAGCAATTTTAGGTTTTAAGTTTGACAAAAACGGTACAATAGTGACAGGTTGCTAGCCTGTGGCCTACGGTCCTCAGTCGCCTCTTACGAACATCCACGGAAGAAATGGAGAGGTCTAATTCTAACCCGACATCACACGGTAGCTATTACAGCTCAAGAAATAAAGCCCTGTGACAGACGGATGGACAGATAGACAGACAGACAGACAGACAGCAGAGTCTCAGCAATAGGGTCCCGTTGGCACCCTTTGGGTACGGAACCCTAAAAAGAAGAAGTAACTCCGTCAGGAATAAAGAAATATTCTAATATCGAGGGAAAAGAAAAGATTTATTCGTGACAAAAGGGAAAAAAATGTACGAAAATTATTTAGAAATGTGCATGTCACAAAGTGGTCACAAATCAATCAATTTTGTTTTATTTCAGATATTTAAAAAAATTACAACTTGGGCAAAGTTATCTCAAAAGTCAAAGTTGTACGGTTTTATAGTACTTTATATATAATGTACCCCTATTATCTCATCATCTGAAATTACTGTAGTTTCATTCAACAAATAAAAACTACATACCTGTTGATATTCTTGTTTTTTAGAATCTCCACTAAAATTTCCACCCACGGAACGCTAAAAGAAAGATGCCTACGAAGACTTTATTTCATTGTGTACATCATATTTATTTAGAACAAACTTTTTAACACAGCGTTAATAAATAAATCTAATCAGTCGGATATTCCTAAATTTCTTGCATATCAACATTAAACGTTTCTTCTTTTCTTCACCTTGAATATTGCATGACAGCACCATGGCTACTTTCGCAATATAATGATTCCAGGCAAAGTTATATGCAGTTAGTTAGCATTGAATCTGAAAGGAATTGTGCATTAATAAATACAGAAATAGTATTAGCAGACAGACTATAAGATACTTAGGTGGAGGAATAAGTGACCGATGCCTTTTAGTTACAGCATAAGGGACGAATCAGACTATCAGTAGGTAAATTCCCTAATGTACATACTGTTGCACGCAACTCTGTCCGCGTAGAATTTCGTTTATAGCTATTCCGCGGGAATTATGTCATTAAAAAAAACTACCCTATGTTTTTTCCACGGGACTCAAACTATCTGTATCCCAAATTTCATCCTAATCGGTCAACGATTTAGACGTGAAAAGGTAATAAAGAAATAACAAACAGACTACAAACTTTCGCATTTATAATATGAGTGGGATTATTGGTCTTATTTTAAGTTTCATCATATCATCATCATCATTAATCGGCCTATCTTAGCCCACTACTGGACATAGGCGGTCTCCAATTGCACGCCACTGAGCACGATCCTCGGCCACTCTCATCCAGTTACTGTCAGCTACCCAGTGAAGATCATCGCTCCACCTAGTCTGGAGGCGTCCCACGCCACGCTAGGCTTTTACTCGTTTACCCTATCAGTTATCGGTTCTTCGGCTGATATGGCCGCCCACTGCCACTTCAGTTTGCTTCAGTTTTAAGTAATCCTATAGAAAAGACGGAACGGACAGCGTAATATCAAACTTATCTGAACTAAGTCTTTTGTGACAAAGTTTCTCCATGTCTTTCATTGAATAAAGTAAGAATTCGGCAGCGATGACATACGACCATCAATCATCATCATCATCATCACCACATCATCGTCATTAAGATCGGTTGTGAACAATACTTATCTTTTTCAAATATCCTGATATTGAATTTTAGATTTTTGCTATTCCTTTCTGCCTGCATGTCAATTTAACAGAGATTAGTGATATGGAGATAGAGTTGTAAAATTAAATATATAACATGAATTCCACTGCTACCTACCCTGGGTATTAAAAATAAACTGGCCAAGTGCGAGTCGGATTCGCGCACGATGTCTTCCGTACCATTATCTATACAACATTAGACATAAGCAAAAAAAAAAACGGCCAGAAAAACAAGTTTGTTGTATGGAAGTCTCCTTAAATATTTGTTTTTATTTTAATTTATTTATTTATTTTTTAAAGTAATTATACAGCTAAATATTCTGTGAATATTTCAAGCGTCTACCTGTTGCCGGTATTAACATCATGCAAAAAACGGCTAAACAATCACGTTTGTTGTATGGGAGCCGCCCTAAATATTTTATATTTTCTGGTTTGAGTATTTGTTGTTACAGCGGCCACAGTAATACTACATAACCTGTAAAAATTAAAGTGTCTAAAACTATTACGACTCAAGAGATAGAGCCCTGTGACAGACGGACGGACAGACAGACAGACAGACAGCGGAGTCTCAGCAATAGGGTTCCGTTGGCACTTTTTAGGTACGGAACCCTAAAACTAAATAATAGTTACGAACCAGTAGAATTTTATGTAGGTACATAATAAGCCCATATTTTCCTTATCTTAAATTTCAGCTTTTTAGGATAAAAGGTTTGGTGTGTGCGTTGGTAAACAATCATTAAAAAAAATAGGACAATGATTCACTTCGAAACACAGACAGACAGACAGACGGACAGAACAGATCACAGACGGGACGGACGGATGAGGCGACGGAAAGGTACACTGAACAGACTCACAGTGGCGGATTTATGTTTTTTATGGAGTGTAGGCCACTTTATATCCGCCGCCCTATGTAACTTTCTAAAATAATATTTTTTTAAATCTGCCGCCCCTAGGCCGCGGCCTATACGGCCTATTTATAAATCCAGGACTGCAGACTCACATACGCATAAAATTAAAACCTGTGTAGTGACAC